>NW_007258975.1:300415-300922 GCF_000164805.1 Carlito syrichta | reverse complement strand
TTTGTTTCTGTGATAAATCACTGAGTATGATCGACTCCAAATCTATCCAAGTTGCTGCAAAGTCCATATATTTGTCCTTCTTTATGGCTACATAATATTTACTCCGGGAGTCTTATAAATGAACTTTGTTGGCTTTTGCTAACAAAATCTTCACATCAACCTTCAGGAAAAGTGAGAAAATAAATGAAATTCTAAAACAAAAATAAGCAACGCTTCCAGAGGTCCTTAACTTCTTCTGGTCTAAATATTCAATGAGTTTAAATGACAATGCAATCATCTCTTCCTGTGATTTACCAGATTATACTTTATAAGTTAATAAGAGGTCATTCCATGTATTAAGGAATTTCACCTTCAATCTCCATTGCAAGCTAATATGACCAAGTAGTGCAGTAGATTTATGCATATACCCAGTCTTATCTTTCAGCAAGTACAAGCAGCATCCTATAACATCCTACTAAGCACAGCCTAAAAAAGATATAGTTGTCTGAAAGACGACTGTCCTTAAAC
>NW_007258975.1:266874-300140 GCF_000164805.1 Carlito syrichta | reverse complement strand
CAACAAAAAAAAAAAAAGAAAAAGAAAAAAAGACCTTATCAGACAATGTTAGCAATAGTCTCACAGTAAACTCCTATGCACTGGATTTGGATTCATGTTCTCCAATTTATTTCATTTTTATTTTTCTTAAATTTATTCATTTATTACAGAGATGTGGGGCACAAGGGAGGATTTACTACATAAGTAGGTTGCATGCAGGTGAAGTTTGGGATTCTAGATGGCCTCACTCCCAGTAGCGGACAAGGTACCCTTTGTGTTGTCATGTGCCCCTCATCCTGTTCCCTCCCTCTCTCCTTTGGCAGTGCCCAGCAACTGCCGATCCCACCTTTGTTCTAATGTGGCTGGTGTTCAGGGCCCTCTTATGAGTGAGAACATGCAGCATTCAGTTCTTTGTTTCTGTGATAGTTCACTTGGTATTATGGTCTTCAATTGCATCCAAGGTGCTACAAAGGCCATGATTTTATTCTTCTTTATGGCTGTCTAACACTCCATTGTGTATATGTACCACATTTTCTTTATCCAGTCCACTTTTGATGGGCAGCAGGGTTAGTTCTATGTTTTTGCTATTGTGAATAGTGCAGCAATAAAAACATGTGTGTGTGCAGGTGTCTTTTTGGTAGAACGATTTATGTTTCTCCAGGAATATTCCTAGGAGGGGGATTGCATGATTGCATGGAAGAAAAAATTTTAGTTCTTTTAGGAATAGCCACACTGTTTTCCAAGAGGCTGACCTAACTTACATTCCCACCAACAATGTGTTAGGGTACAGACAGGGTGAGGGAAAATGGATGGAGAGGGATATGGAAGGAGAGAGAGGAGAGGCACAGGGAGGCGCAGCACCACCGGGGCCAGCAAGTCGGAGGTACTGCACCGGCCACCCAGAGATCTGAGTTAATGCAAAGGATTGCGACACACAGAGGTGAAAGAAGATTAGATTTATTTAAAAGCTTCATCCCCCAAAGACAGGAAGTAGGTCTACACTCTAGGTGAGTGTGGTATTAGCCCCCCAAAGTCCTGGCTTAAATTTTTTCCTTGGAGATGTTGCACGTGACTGCTGTGACTTCCTTATCGACCACCTGTGGATGTCTTGGAGATCCTGTGACACAGAGATCCATTAATGTTTGTCCATATTATCATAGTCCCTAGAGAAGGGAGTGACAAGGATTCTAATTCTCCTGTATCTTCCCGAATGACATTCCTTGGAGCTAATGGAGTATACACTTCCTCCTTATCTCCTAGCCATTCCCAGTAGGTAGCTTTGGGGGATCCTTGACTTTCCTGTACATAGGGCCCGTTCTACTGGAAGATTGAGTCCCCACCTGCTCCCCCTCTGGGCGATCATAACTTTTGTAATTACAAGTTTCATGACTTTTACAATCCTTGACCAACATATGATATCTTAGGCCTTGTAAATTCCCTTTGCTCTAGGCAAGCTTGATTGACACTATGAGATACCTCTGATGCCTGGTACCAGGAAATTTGTTCCTGAAAAGACAAAGTTGGCAAAGTTAATTTTACTTAAAGTGTGCATTTCTCCAAAAGCATAGCTTCTACTTTCTCATCATTGTGTTAAGATTTAGGAAGAAGAGTAAAGAAAAATGCATTTCCCACTTCCTGCTCCTGGCCTGTCCTTTCACAATGTAGAAGCATTCCCTTTTCTCCACAACCATACTAGCACCTGTTGTTTTTTGACTTATTAATGATAGCCACCCTTACTAGAGTTAGGTGGTATCTCATTGTAGTTTTCATTTGCAGTTCTCTAATGATTAGTGAGGCTGAGCATTTTTTCATGTGTCTGTTGGCTTGTTGTATGTCATCTTTTGAGAAATGAAAGAAAAAAAACAAACAATCCCATTTAAAAATGAGCAAAGAACATGAACATGTTCTCTAAAATAAAAAACATAAACCATCTTCCCTGGTCCTTTGGACATCTACTTCATCAGGAGACCTTAAGTCAAGAGTTTTTAAGAATCCTCCAAAGACAGAAGATTTTCAGATCCAGATCATTAACCAAATCTTTAGATCAAGCTGAAGTTAACCCAGAGTGGATAGCTTCTACCCAAGATGAGCAACAAGATTATTTTTCTGATTTAATTGCTATCCTATTTATCTTTTCTTTATTGTTAATTTTATTTGCTATTTTACTTTGGTGACCCCAAGAAATTGCCCAAAAAGATTTATCGATATGTTTTAATCATTTTCAGGAGGTTAACCTTCCAAAGCCTGTCTTTACCACCAATGGAAAGAGAATCTAATAGAATACAGGATTTGTCATTATCTCACCTCATCCTGTTAACAAAAATTTTTAATAGCTATTCAGTGGAACATCAGAAGGAATATTTCCTTTCTTCAATCTTAAAGAAATTGGATCCTGACTACAAATTAATTAACACTTCTACTGAAATCTATATAACCCTGTTAGTATCACTGATCTCACCAGGGTTGAAAACATATTGGGTCTACCCTTTATGGCTGCAGTAGTCAGTCTGTCACCTTTTTATTTCTTAAGATTCTCCATCCTAGTTTCCAAAGTAGGAAAACTAGTTCCTACTTTGCAGGAACTACTTACTTCCACTCAGGAAATTTGTCAGCTAGTGCAGGGGGCCAATAATTAACTCATTCCTATTATGATAATCTGTGACTTACTAAGACATTGCTTCTTCTGTGGACACCAAACTTTTAATTGCTTAGCATCTTATGTATGTAGTATAATAGCTAGAGGGTTTCAGAGGAGGATATTTAGAAACTTCCAAAATGAGTAAAGTAAGAATTTAGAATAACTCATGCAGGGACATCCAGCTCCCACTCTCTGCATAGTGCATGTGCTATCAATCCAATAGTAAGTAGAATGGAATCAGGAAAAAAAATGAACGAAATTCGTCTCTAACCCAGGAAGAAGTTATTAGTTATTAGTAACATTGAAAGTGCTCTTGAGATCCCATGAAAACTAGTTTCAATTGATTAGCAAAGGTTATCATGGATAATCATATAGCCCTTGATTTGTCTTGGCTAGACAAGAGGCAGTATCTGCCACACTTTATACTTTCTGTTGCACCTGGAAAAATAACACGGGTCAGGTTGAAAAATCTGTGACTAGAATAAAGGAAAATTCCACCTGTCTCTCTAGAACAGACTCAGTGTATTTAAGGTCCTGTTTTCATGCCCTGGAAGCTGTAATCTAGTTTCCAGATTTCTTTGTCACTTATAACGAATCACAACCATTTTGCTTCTAGCAGTTAGCTACAGAGCAGTTAGCTCATGCAACCCATCCTGAATTTCAAAGACTACTACTGGATGGCCACTGAGGCATCAGATGACTCAACAGCACATCCTCCAACGAAAGGAATGCAAAGAATGACCTTGTTCTGTGAAAGAAATACACACAAAGTACTCTCCCGTACTCTTTTGTGATGAGAAGTTATCTTCAGTTCCCTAATAAAGAGTAACTAAATTTTGTACTTTGAAATCCATTGTCTATCCTTAAAATAAATCTTCATATTTTTAAAACTCTGACCACAATAAGAAATATGCTCACATTGTAACCCAGCACATACATGCATATTTGTAAAACTGAAAAGAAATTCTATGAAGCAATAATTACCTTTATTATGCATGATGGATTATATTTTCTATTATATATAATTTATTTTGGAAATGTTGGAAGCAGCACAGTAAATTGGCAGCCCACTAATGAGCTGCAAACCAAGATTTGAACTATCTTATGATACCCCATGTGACATTATAGTCATATATATTCAGTTGTACAAAAATTTTGCTTTTTAAATTTTTTCTGCAATTTCTGCTCTACTTCATCTGCCATTCATCCTGATGGCAGATCAAACAATGCCAGTTCTTCTCATTCATTCAGATTTAGACTGAGTCACTTCTTTCTCCCAAAGAAAACACTTTGGTTACAGGTACTCTTACAGAACGTCATGGCATCAGAAGGAGCATTTACATCCCACAGTGAACTCATCTCACATGGACAGCGTGTCTGCGGTGCCGGAGTCATCGCCTCTCTTTACGGAATGCAGAACTGGTATCAAGTGTCCCCAGCTTGTTTCTCCAGGGTATGTGAAAACTGCACGAAGTGTCCAGCCTTTCCGTCTCCACAGCTGCTTCTGCTGTGCTCCTCTGGGTTGGCAAGGAATCTCTGAGACAGTTTTTCACGCCCAAAGTTCAGATAGGACACCAGTCTCACCCATTGTCAGGTACTAAATATCATAGTGACTGTATTGCTCCCCAGTCTTTAACCTGGGGTGGGGAGGCTTGGACTGAAATCCTCATCAGAGACTAAACTCTTGCTTTATTTCCCATCTCTTCTTTTCTCATTCCAGCATGGGGGATATTTTTGTTTCATTTTTAGTCATAAAATTGCCATGTATCATCATTCATTTTTCTTCCTTTCTTTCTTTCTTTTTTGAGTTGGAGTCTCACTCCTTCGCCCAGGCTATAGTGCAGTGGCACGCATACTCACGGCCATCCCAGCGTTGACCTTCTGGGCTCCAGCGATCCTTCCACCTCAGACTTTCGAGTAGCCAGAACTACAGACACGTGCTACCACGTCCGGCTAGTTTTTATTGTATGGTAGAGACGGGGTCTCAAGTTGCCCGGACTGGTCTTGAACCTGTGGGCCCAGGCAATCCACTCCCCTCTGCCTCCCAAAGTGCTGGGATTACAGGCTGAACCACCGAGCCAGGCCATTCCTTTTTCAAAAATACACCTTATGGCATAAACTTTGAGTTTTTCATTCTCAAAAACCCAGACCTTTTACACTTAAAATCCAGGCCTTCCAAACTTTTCTTTCAAGCTGTTAGCTCAACTCAGAGTTTAAAGTTTATTTACAATTGAAGAGTCAGGGTTGCCTCTTGTTTGTTTGCTTTCTGTTCTGCCATAACTAACGTTTTTCTGAAGCAATCGCTTTCTTGGCTTCTCATATTAAGATGCAAATATATTATCTGAAACATATAATATGAGGGTTCATTTTAAAATATAGGTCCATCACTTTTAGAAGTACCTGTAATAAAATACTTTTAATCTCACAATATGACGAGTCATTCTCAACGGATCTTTTTTATTTTATTATAAAGTATACCAAGTCTTAAGTATAAATATATTCTTTAATGATATTTATTATGTGTAGCACAATTGAGCACCCTCTTCATGCTCAAAATAGAGAACATAAGATATACAAGGGTGGGACGGTAAAAAAAAAAAAAGAAAACAGAATTATCTTTTGGAGGGGAGGGCCCTTGTAGTATAAACTTCCCCTGCTAGGTAATTGTTCTGGAAATCCGTCAGCATCAGTGTACCAGCTAGTGTTGTGAGAGGCTGCATTCGGCTTCAGTGCATTGTGTTTTTTTGGAGATTCTTTGAATGCACTTGCCCATTTCATGATGGGTGATTTAAAAGCACACCCGCCCACACCACGCTCAGTGTTCAGCAGTTTTTGAACAAAAATGGGATGACCCCTGTGCCCCACCCTCCCTATTTACCTGCTCTTGCCCTGAGTGATTTTTTTGTTTGTTTCCCCCGATGAAAAATGTCCTCAAAAGGCAACATTTTGTCTATGTGGAAGAGGTGAAACAAAAAATAGAAGAAGCACTAAAAGGCATCAACATTGGCGAAAACATTGGTGTTTTCTTTGGGAGAAAGAAGTGACTCAAAAAATGCTTTGAGCAGTGGCAAAAGTATCTCAATAGGTGTATTGCATCAAACAGAGAGTACTTTAAAAGTGACTGACATCTAAATGTGTAAGGATAAATACACAATTTTGTATAAATAAATTCTTTTTGGGAGGTCTCCCTCAAACTAACCCTCCTTATAGTAGTCTATTTTAATGTTTATACTTATTTGGATAGGCTTTAGATTATATACCTATCATGTGCCAGATATATGAGGTTTTCTGTGAGATATATAAATGAAATATATCCTGCCTCCAAATCAGTTATAAACTGAAGGGAGAATAAGTACATTAGTAAATTATTTTACAAACAAAGCAAAGAGAAGGCCATATAAAATGTTAAAGTGCTAGGAGTACATTCATTTATAGGAGTGATGAGAACTCCTGGTTTTTATCAGGAATGTTTTCGTGAAAGAGGTGAGTTTTGAAAGACAGAGAGGAGAGACTGTGGTGGAGATATAAGCATAGTATGACTCAGAAGGGAATGTTGATAGAACAGAAAGTAAGTGAGTTTGATTGACACAATTTATAGTTCACATAAGCCAGAGAGCACATTGATAGGATAAGAAAAAAAGAAACAGCAAAGAAGGAATCAAGAAGGGGAGTGGTCCATAGCATCAACAGCAGTGAGAAGATGAGCATAATTAGGATTCTTTTTTTTTTTTTTTTTAGCTGGAATCTCACTCTGTCATCCAGGCTAGAATGCAGTGGCACAATCATGGCTCACTGCAGCCTTCACCTTCTGGACTCAGGTGATCTCTCTGCATCAGCCTCCAGATTAGCTGGGACCACAGATGCAGCACCACATCTGGCTAATTTTTTTGATTTTTTTGTAGAGACAAGGTCTTACTATATTGCTTAGGCCAGTCTCGAACTCCTGGGCTCAAGTAATCCTTCTGCCTTGGCCTCCCAAACTGCTGAGATTACAGGCATAAACTGCCATGCCCTGGCCAGGATAAATATTTTTTAAAACTTGGAACCATATTAACCTTTAAAAATGCAAATTTTTACCATCTATATGTGTATATCCACATGCATCCCATCACATCATGTTGCAAACCTCAGATATACACAATAAAATTTATTTTTAAAGAATAATAATAAAATAAACTTTGAAAAAAGAAAAAGTACAACTTTAGGAGTAGGAATAGAAGGCAGATTTCAGCAGGAGAAAGAGGGATGGTAAGTATAGAAAGCAGTAATGCTAAAGGATAATACAGAAATATTAGGGTATGGTATGAGGAAGTCGAGGACAGACATGAAAAAGTATTTTCTTGATTGATTGTTTTTTGTAGGTATATGGTAGATTAAAATGTTGTTGTTGCCGGGCTCAGTGGCTCAGCCTGTAATCCCGCACTTTGGGAGGCTGAGGTGAGTGGATTGCCTGAGCCCGCGGGTTCGAGACCCACCTGGGCAACTTGGCGACACCTCATCTCTACAATAAATCAAAAAATCAGCCGGGCATGGTAGCGCGCGCCTGTAGTTCCAGCTACTTGGAAGGCTGAGGCGGAAGGATGGCCAGAGCCCAGCAGGTCGAGGCTGCGGTGGCCAGGAGCCTCGACCTGCTGCCACTGCACTCCAGTCTGGGCAACAGAGTGAGACTCCAACTCTAAATAAACAAACAAACAAACAAACAAATAAATAAATAAATAAAATGCTGTTGTTAAAAGAAATGGAACCAGTAGAGAGGATGTCATTGAAGACATAAGCTAGACAGGGGTTACTTCGGACATAAATGACTCAGAGAACTCAGAAAAAAATGGAATATGCAATAATAAAGGCGAGTAAAAGATTTAGCTCTTTCCATGAAGTGGGATATTGTTCCTCAATGACTAGGATAAAGGAGTTTGTAAATATAAAGAATAGAGATGGAAAGATTAGTAAAGTTTCTTCTCATTTACAACGTATTTTCACATGCATTAGCTCATATGATCCTCAGCAAATTAAACTTTAATTTTCAGTGAAAAAAATTGAGGTTTAAAAATGTGAAGTGTGATCAAAGGTCACACAAGGAATAGTGACCCTGTATTGCGTGAGAATTTTACACCACAACAATTTTGAGGAACTTCACACAGGTGTGCTCCCTTGATATCAGGAAATTTGAAAATGTGAAGCCCATGTCTAATTCCTGGAAGGAAGAGAAAAAGTATGTGGAAATATGATCCTTTCAGTGTGGTAGTCAAGATGGAAAACTCAGAAAAATGTCCTTGAGTATGAAGACACCAACAATAACCCCAACAGATGTAAAGAGCATAATAGGTGAGAAGAACATAATTGGCAGACTTTGAACCAGATTGACAAGAGTGTATTTGTCATTTTGTTTCTTAATGGTTTGTAGTGTTTTTTTTAATGTATTTATTTATTATAAAGATGTGGGGTACAATTCAGGGTTAGGTATACAAACGTTGATCATGCAGGTACCCTTGTTAATAAGGTATGCCCCTCCCTTCCCTAGCAGTTTCCCTCAACTGCCAGTCCCCATCCCCCCCCGACAGTTTTCCACTACTGCCAATCGCTTTCTTATAGCATTATAATTGTTCAAGGTCACCTTATGAGTGAGAACATATGAAACTCAGTTCTTTGTTTCTGTGATAAATCACTGAGTATGATCGACTCCTAATCCATTCAAGTTGCTGTACAGTCCATATATTTGTCTTTCTTTATGGCTGCATAATATTCCTTTGTATATATGTACCACTTTTTTTTTTTTTATCCAGTCCAGCTTCAGTGGGCAACAGGGCTGGTTCCATGTTTTTGCTATTGTGAATAGAACTGCAACAAACATACGTGTGCAGGTATCTTTTTTGTAGAAATATTTGAGTTCCTCCAGGCATATTTCCAATAGAGAATTGCTGGGTCATATGAAAGGTCAATTTCTAGTTCTTTCAGAAATCACCACACTGTCTTCCAAAGAGGTTGTACTAGTCTGCATTCCCACCAGCAGTGTATAAGTGTTCCTTTTTCTCCACATCCTGGCCAGCATCTGTTATTGTTTGTTTTAATAATGATGGCCATTCTTCCAGGGGTTAGGAGGTATCTCAATGTGGTTTTGATTTGCATTTCTCTGATGATGAGTGAGGCTGAGCACTTTTTCATGTGTTTGTTGCCTACCCGTATATCTTCTTTTGAGAAGTGTCTATTCATGTCTTTTGCCCACCTTTTAAAGGGGTTGTTTGTTTTTTCCTTTTGGCGCATTTGAGTTCCTTGTAGATCCTAGATGTCAGGCCTTTGTCAGATATACAGTTGGAAAATATATTTTCCCATTCTGTGGGCTGTCTCCCTGCTCTCTTGATGGTTTACTTTTGCTTTGCAGAAGTTCATGAATTTGATGAGGTCCCACTTGTCTATCTTATTTCTTAAGGTATTGGCCTTTAAGATTCTGAATAGGAATTGGTTCCAATTTCCATAAGGGTGTCTCCTGCACTTTCTAAGATTTTTATAGTTTGAGGTTTTACGTTTAGGTCTTTGATCCATTTAGAGTTAATTTTTGTGTATGGTGATAGGTAGGGGTCCTGTTTCAATCTTCTGCATGTGGTCAGCCAGTTTTCCCAGCACCATTTACTGAATAGGTTCTCCTCTCCCCAGTAGTTGTTGTTGGAGGCTTTGTCAAAGATGAAGTGGTTGAGGAATTGAGGCTTTTCCTATCCTGAGGTCATAAAGATATTCTCACTTTTTAAAATTTTATATTTCTTTTTAAAAAATTTGTTTTATTTTAAAGATGTGATGTATAATTCAGATTAATTTTATATTTCTTATTTAGGCCTTTTATCCAGCTACGATTCTTTTTTTCATTTTTTGGTCAACATTATTAATAAACAACTAACATACAACATAATGCACTCAATGCACTCAATTCTATGAATTTTGACTAAATTATACACTCACATAACTGCTACCACAGTGAAGGTATGGAACATGTCCATCACTCCAGGAAGTTCCCATTTCCCTTTCCATCAGCTCCAGGCAACAACTGGTTGCTTTCTTTAAGTATAGATTATGTTTATCATTTCTAGGATTTCATATATATGAAGTCATACAGTATTCACTCTTCTGTTACGGGTTTCTTGTGCTGATACAGCATCATGTTGTGTTTTTTTTTTTTTTTTAATCTACTCATGTTATTATTATTATTATTTTTTTTGAGTTGGAGTCTCACTCTGTCGCCCAGACTGGAGTGCAGTGGCCACTCCCAGCCACCGCAGCCTCGACCTGCCGGGCTCCGGTGATCCTTCCACCTCAGCCTTTCGAGTAGCCAGAATTACAGGCATGCGCTACCACGCCCAGCTGATTTTTTGATTTACTGTAGAGATGAGGTCTCGCTGCCCAGGCGGGTCTCGAACCCGCGAGCTCAGGCAATCCACTCACCTCAGCCTCCCAAAGGCATGGGATTACAGGCTGAGCCACCAAGCCCGGCTTCATGTTATTATTTAATATATCAGTACATTGTTCCTTTTTATTGCTGAATAGGAATTCATTGTATGAAAATGCCGCAGATGTATTCACCTCATGATGGAAACGTAGGTGTTTCCACTTCTGGCTACTGTGAATGAAACTGCCATAAACATTCATGTTTAAGATGAATAGTAGACATAAGTCTTGACTTTTCTTGTATAATGATCTAGAGGTAGCCCTGCTTAGTCATGAGGCAAATATATGCTTTGCTTTAGGAGGAACTGCTAAAAAGTTTTCCAAAGACATTTTATCAGTTTTTGCTTACACTGGAAAAGTATGAGTGCCAGTTGTTCTATGTTCTGACACTTGATACTGAGATTATTATATGTTAACCATTCAGTGGTTATGTAGTGGTACCTCATTTAAGCATCTTTTGTGTGCTAATTGGCCATTCATATATCTTCTTTTCTGAAATGTCTGAAAATCTCTGACATACATTTTATTGGGTTGTTTGGATATTATAATAATATATTATACTAAGAATATTACATTATTCTTACATAACATATATGTCCTTTGTTAGATATTTGTATTGTGACATATATTTTCTCTCAATATATGTCTTATATTTCTGTTATATAGCTATTCTACTAAAGTGTTTAGAATGTCTGCTACTTCCTGCTCATGGCAAGTCATCATCATGATATCATGAATAGAGTTGATCAGCAGGATTTTCTTGTAGTGTTGTCAGTGGTGGCTTTAAAATATGTCCACAAATTCTTTGATATTTCTTCTTCAAGAGGTGGAAATTAATTCTCTCCCCCTGTGTACTTAGTGGGAAAAAAAGTTAAAGTGATGGTATGCAACTTTGGAGACTAGATTATGATCCCCCCTTCTCTTTTATCCATGTAAGCATCTTTCTTCTCCACCTTACTTTTTGAACCAATACTTAGTGAAGGGTGATGTTACTATAGTCCACATCTGGGTATTGATCTGGAAACGTTTTTCTCCATCCAAATAAGTATAGCACACTGGAAGAACTTTGCTTTCCCCAAAGATACAACAGTATACCTTCACTATCTATCTCAAGGGCTGAATCTACTCTGGATATCTGTGATAATTTAGTATATAGAGACTTTGGCCATCTAATCAGTCTTTCTCTTCTCTCTGTCTCTCTATCTCTGTGTGTGGTGTCTCCCTCTGTATGTGTTTCTCTCTGTGTCTCTCTGTCTCTCTCTGTTTCTACACATATTTATTGCCTATTATACGCTAGCAAAATTCTAAGCACTTGAGATATTCAACAAAACTAAAACAGGTAAAATTCTTTTCCTCCACATTAAAACTGTGATTACATTTTAATGGGATCACCACAGAAGACCCGGCTGGTCAAATTGATTATATCATGATGGTAGGCCATTATGAGCAGGAAGCAGCAGACATTCTAAACATCTCAGTAAAACAGTTATATGCCAGAAAGTGATATAACCTAGGAAAGTTTGGAATCCTAACTTAATGATGTTTTGTGGAGTCTGGGGTATATCAGGATATGACTTCCAAATGAAGCATAAATTGTTGCACATTGTCCCACTCCCCACTACTACCTATAAGAAGCAGTATAGGCTTGAAGCAACTTTATAAAGGATTTGGATTTTAAGCATCACATTTCTGATGTGTGTGTGTGTGTGTGTGTGTGTGTGTGTGTGTGTGTACCAGATAAGCCATAAAGCTGCCAGATTGGGTTGACCTGAGCATGAGAAGTCTTTCCAGCTGGTTCAGTGTAAGCATTTTCCAAATGGCTGCATACCATATGCTAGGGGTGGTGTTGATTTGCTCTTGTAAATATAGCACATCTGGAACAGCCAATACAATTTAAGTCACAACCTTATTAATTTCAGATAAATTTCTTTTTATTCTCCAGGACCAAAAACAAAGTTAAAAAAGGAATGTGATAGGAAATATTACTTCTGCTTCTTTTTTTTTTTTTTTTGAGCTGGAGTCTCACTCTGTTGCCCAGACTGGAGTGCAGTGGCCGCTCCCGGCCACCGCAGCCTCACCTACTGGGCTCCGGCGATCCTTCCGCCTCAGCCTTCCGAGTAGCTGGAATTCCAGGCGCGCGCTACCGTGCCCGGCTGATTTTTTGATTTATTACTGTAGAGATGAGGTCTCACTGCCCAGGCGGGTCTCGAACCCGCGGGCTCAGGCAATCCACTCACCTCAGCTTCCCAAAGGTGCGGGATTACAGGCTGAGCCACCGAGCCCGGCTTCCTCTGCTTCTTTTGATTGTTTGAAGATGACACTAATGTCTGTAATTCCCCCAGAAAAGTGATCTTGTTTTTTATTAACTCTTGTCATGGAAGTTTGCTTTCAGATACTTCCTCTTGGCACTTCCATAAAAGTAGCCTTTACTCCTTAAGTTAGTGAGTCAGTGTATATATTGTGCCAATTGCCAAGTATTTCTAGTTAAAACTTACATTCACAGCCTCATGGAAGATTCCATTCCTCACCTGAGCTCCACAAGCCCTAACTGTACTTGGTAGTATACAGTGAACTTTAAATGTCAAGGCTTAACATCAAAGTAGAGCCCAGTAATCCCTGCAAAGTACAGATACACAGTGACTTCAACAAATGGTCAAAGATCCTTTTAGTGACGTGAGTCTGGAATATCTATAAAACAGATTTCAGGCTTTATCACAATACTTGCTATAGTTTGAATGTTTGCTCCCCCAGATCTCACATTGAAATTTGATCCCCAGTGTTGGAAGTGGGGCTTAATAGGAGGTGACTGGGTAACGGGAGCAGATCCTTCATGAATGACTTGGTGCCATCCTCATGGTAATGAGTGAATTCTCATTTGACTAGCTTCCACAAGAGCTGGTTGTTAAAAAGAGCTTGACAGTCAGGTACAATGGCTCACATCTGTAATCCCAGGACTTTAGGAAGCCAAGGCAGAAGAATCCCTTGAGGCCAGTATTTGAAACCAGTCTGGGCAACATATTGAGATCCCATCTCTATGGAAAAAAAAAAAATTAAAATTAGCTAGGCATGGTGGCACGCACCTGTAGTCCCAGCTACTCATCACTAGAGCCCAGGAGTACAAGACTACAGTGAACTATGATTGTGCCAATGTACTCCAGCCTGGACAACCGAGCAAAAACCTGTCTCAAAATAAATCAAAACAAAACAAAATAAAATAAATAGAAGAATAAAATAAAAAAGTCTAGCACCTTTCCCCTCTCTCTCTTTCTTCCTATTTCACCATGTGATCTCTGTACATATCAACTCTTCTTTGCCTTCTGTCATGAGTAGGAGCAGCCTGAGGCCTTCACCAGAAGCAGATGCTGGTGCCACACTTATTATACAGCCTGAAGACTGTGCCAAATAAATCTATTTTCTTTATAAATTACCTAGCTTCATGTCATTCCTTTGAAGCAGCACCAAATGGACTGAGAGAGTGGTCTTCCTCAAATGTGCTCCTTACGAATGGGCCTTTGGAAATTGAGAAGCCATGCATGTTCACTCTGATAAGAAAGGGTAGGCTGCTGTATTCTAGACCTAGAGTATTTTAGAACCTTAGTCAACTTCCTTTCTATTTCCGTGTGAAGATCCCCATTTATTCATCATCCATTGCCAAAGTCTTCTGCAGATCAAACCATTGTGATGACCACTCCTAATCCTGCTGCCTCCTATGATAACCATGCCAACCTCTGCTCTCTCCACCATCATCTGCATTGAAATCAAGAAGCCCATTTCAATAGCAGAATGTTCTGCCTTCATACCTAGGAAACGGGAGGGAGCGCCTACTCTTCTTTTGACAGGTTCTTCTGTGGAACTTGGGTTCAGGGTGCTGAGATTAATCTAAATTTCCCCAAATGTCCTCATTCCAATTCTCAGTTCCTCTTTTCCCCAACTAATACTCTAAATTTCATATAAAAGTCCAGGAAAGACTATAAATTCAACTCACATTGTAAGGTTGCACCACAGATCTGATCTTTGGAAATACCATCTCTGCAGCTTCAAGAGATAATTATATTTTTAAGACATCCAAAGAGGGTTGTTGGTTCTCTGATCTTAATTGTAAAAAGTTAAAATCTGAGCCGGATTCTTATTTTCTTTAAATCTTTATAGAAATCATAAAGGGTCAGCTCATTTCAAGTCCTTGTAGTTTATACTTGCCTTGATGATTCATCAGTGCAGACCCTCAGCACTGCCCAAACCTTGCCTTCAATAGGCCTTTATTCCTGGTGAATACAGGGGATAATTGAAATAAGTGTTTTGCAGTTTTGTGCCATGTTTCACTTTCTATTGATAAGTGAATTGTCTGCAAATGTGTCAGATAACCAAACTCAGTTACCCATTCTTGAGGTTTATGTGCCTGAATTAATTTTGAAAATAACAACTTCATGAAACAAGGTCTGATTACAGAAAGTCAAAACTAATCTAGCAGTTATAAAGGGAAAGGAATTTAGCTGTTAAAAATCTTAGGCAAGACCGGAAAAGAACCCTTTAGAACAACACTGCAGAACTGACCAGCCAAAAGAGCGTCTGCCTCTGTTATAATCAGTAAGAATATAGAATAAAGAACAAAAAGAACAAGGAGACTGTCAGTGGGGTCACTGACTTTAAATGTGTGCCACCTGAACTAAGACCCAGACATGAGGGAGTGATGCTACTGTCACCAAGGCTGCCTCATTAGCCTTCAAAATCTTGAATCACTATTTCTGACAGTCAGAACTTTAGACCGGCATCCAGAAAGAACTGCTATGCAAAAGAGCCAGGAGTATAGTCTGTCAGGCAAAGTGATATTTTTTATAGTGTCCAGAAGGTGTCAAGGATTGGGGGATTTGCACTGGGCTGGTGGTAAAATCCCACCTGAATCAGATATGACGCTGGCTGTCAGAGGAGGTGGTTACACACAGGGAGGCCATTAAAAAGAAACCTATCACTTTAGCACAGTGATTTTTTTTTTCATTAATCAGTATTTTTTATTATGGTTTTGTGGGGTACAGTTAAGGGTTAGGTGTACAATGACGTTTCATTCAGGCACCCTGTAGATAAGAAGTGTTTTCCCATCCCCCGACAGATATTTGCTACTGTTAATCCCATCCCCGCCCCATAGTTTCCCAGTACCGTATATCCTGAGACTTTGCCAAAGGCCTTTATCAGTGTAAGAAGGCTTTTGACAGATTCTCTTGGGTTTTCAAGGTACACAACCATATCATCTGCATAGAGATATAACTTGACTTCCTCTTTTCCTATTTGGATACCTCTGATTGCCTCCTCTTCTCTGATTGCTTGAACCAGGACTTCCAATACTAGGTTGAACAGGAGGGGTGAGAGTGGGCATCCGTGTCCAGTTCTAGTTTTCAGGGGAATTGGTTCCAATTTTTGTCCATTTAGGAGTATGCTGGCTGTGGGTTTCTCATAGATGGCTTTTACTATTTAGAGGTGTGTTCCCCGTATGCCTAGATGTTCAAGGGTTTTTATCAAAAAGGGGTGCTGGAATTTATCAAAAGCTTTTTCTGCATCTCATGATATGATCATGTGGATTTTGTTTGGACATCTGTTGATGTATTTAATTACATTTATGGTTTTACAAATGTTGAACCAGCCTTGCATGCCAGGAATGAAACGTACTTGGTCATGGTGGATGATTTTTGAGATGTATTGCTGAACCCGGTTTGCTAGGATCTTGTTGAGAATTTTAGCATCTATATTCATCAAAGATATTGGCCTGTAGTTCTCTTTCTTTGTTGAATCTTTACCTGGCTTGGGTATCGATGTGATGTTGGCTTCGTAAAATGATTTGGGGAGAGTTCCATCTTTTTCAATCACCTGGAATACCTTCAGTAGTATTGGTATCAGTTCCTCCTTGAATGTCTTGTAGAATTCTGCTGGAAAGTCATCTGGACCAGGGCTTTTTTTTTTGTAGGAAGTTTTCTTATTACGTAGTCGATTTCCTTTATTGTTATTGGTCTCTTTAGGGTCTCAATTTCTTATTGTTCCAACCTAGGTAGGTTGTGTGATGTCAGAAAGTCTTCCATTTCCTTAAGGTTTTTAAGTTTGTTTCCATACAAGTGTACCTAGTAGTCTCTAATGATCTTTTGTATTTCTTCAGGGTCATATGTGACTTCATCTTTTGTGTTTCTGATTGTGCTTATTTGGTTTTTTTTCTCATTTTTTCTTGGTCAGTCTAGCTAGAGGACCATCGATCTTGTTTATCCTTTTGAAGAGCCAGCTTTTTGTTTCATTGATTTTTTTTCCCATTAATCAGTATTTTTTATTATGGTTTTGTGGGGTACAGTTAAGGGTTAGGTGTACAATGACGTTTCATTCAGGCACCCTGTAGATAAGAAGTGTTTTCCCATCCCCCCACAGATATTTGTTACTGTTAATCCCATCCCCCTCCCCCCCATAGTTTCCCAGTACCATCAGTCATTTTCTCATAGTATTGCATTGGATGTTCAAGGTCCATTATATGAGTGAGAACATGTGATATTCGGATTTTTGTTTTTGTGAGAGGTCACTCAGTATTATAGACTCTAGTTCCATCCAGGTTGCAGCGAAATTCATGATTTTGTTCTTTTTTATGGCTGCGTAGTATTCCATCGTGTATATGTACCACATTTTTTTAATCCAGTCCTCTTTTGATGGGCAGCATGGTTGTTTCCAGGTTCTTGCTATTGTGAACAATGCTGCGATAAACATACGTAGCATAGTGATTTTTAAGCTGAGAGTGATTTTGCCCTCCAGCAGACATCTGGCAATGTCGGGAGACATTTTGGTTGTCACAACTAGAGAACATCTTTTGGGGAATATCCTACAATATACAAGACAGCTCCCACAACAAAGAATTATCCAGCCCCAAATATCAGTAGTACCAAGATTGAGAAGCACAGTCCTTGAACTGTGAATATTTTATTTTAATTTAATTTAATTTAATTTTTTGAGTTGGAGTCTCACTCCGTTGTCCAGGCTAGACTGCAATGGCATGCTCACGAAGCTAGCTGCTGGGCTCCAGAGATTCTTCCGCCTCAGCCTTCCAAGTAGCTGGAACTATAGGTACGCGCTACCACACCTGGCTAATGTTTGATTGATTGTAGAGACGAGGACTTGCTAAGTTGCCTGGGTGGGTCTCGAACCCACGGGCTCAGGCAATCCACTTGCTTCGGCCTCCCAAAGTGCTGGGATTATAGGCTGAGCCACCAAGACTGGAGAGCCACCAAGACTGTGAATTTTAGAATGCAGGCTTAGATCCTCTCTTCCTCCACTGGAATCTTATGCTAACAGTTGAGGAAAATCAAATTCATTCAGATATGATTTTTTAAAAGAAGAATAAGCTCACAAGCATACAAAGATGTTATAAAGGAATATGTGAAAAAATGGCTCAGTTTTCCCACACATGATGAAAACTCACTAAAAAATATCACAAAGAATATGAACATTTTGACTCATCAGAAATTTTGAAAATTCGTGGAAAACTCTGGAATATAAGTATAATAACTCAGAAAGGAAAAATTTAGTACAGATAAAGGGAGAGGATGACTATATAATAGAAGAATTTGAAGTAGGTCCTGAAATTACAAATAATTTTGAACATGCACGATCTCAATAAACCACTAAAACAAAAATAAAAACTTTCTCAGATTTATAACTATGTTTCTTAAATGTAAACACATAATGAAAAACATTTATAGGTAAGAACAATACAGGCTGGGCTCAGTGGTTCAGCCTGTAATCCCAGCACTTTGGGAGGCCAAGACGAGTGGATTGCCTGAGCCGCGGGTTTCGAAAACAACCCGGGCAACTTGGTAAGACCTCGTCTCTACAATAAAATAAAAAAATTAGCTGAGCATGGTAGTGTCCGCCTGTAGTTCCACCTCCTTGGAAGGCTGAGATGGAAGGATTGCCAGAGCCCAGCAGGTCGACCTGGAGTGGCCATGGGAGTGCCAGTGCACTCCAGCCCAGGCAACAGAGTGAGACTCGGACTCAAAAAAAAAAAAAAGCATAATACAAAGAACAGGCATATAAATAAGAGTAGATTATACTCATTTTTTAAAAAAGATTTTGAAGTTGATTTAGAAAATAAAACAAAAAACCCCTGCAAATATAAAACAGGCAAATGAAATTTTAAAAATTTAGGAGTTAAGATCTTACAAGCCAAATAGCATTAAACAAAATAAACATTGGCAGCTATTAAGTCAAAGAGTGAAACTCATAAAGGAGATATAAGTGATCTTTGCATGAAATAATTGAGCAACTTCTATAAACCAGAAGTTACATGATGTATAACAGGAAATAGACGCCAATCCACACCTTCTGTCCAGAATAGATTGTACCAGGATTCAAGACTAGAAATAGAAACCAATCTAGGTGTTCATGGAAAGAGTTTTAAAATAAGGAACTGGATACATTTAATATTACTGGAAGGCCAGTAGAAGTAGAAATCAGACACTACCACTGGATTATTTATTCACAGTCACAAATCTGTTGCTTCCAGCACTATTATTGCTGGATCTCACAACCCTAAACACTGAGTCTCTTATCTGCTGATCTTTACCTGTCAGTGGCCACATCAAAAGGAAGATGACCCCGTCTCACTTCTGCCATCAGAAATTCACCTGAGTACATTTCACTGGTCATGCCCAATTTGCATCCAAGACATATGTTACAAAGGGGTTTGGAAGATACAAGTTTTAGTTTTACAACCTCTCCTAATAGAATTGAGAATAGAATGGGGATAGTAAAAGCAAAATCTTCTGATATTTACCAACAGATCAAGCAGAAAAGAAAATCTGCTATAGAAGACCTAAACAAAATCATTATCCATGAGGTAAATATAATAGATCCTGTACCTGGTAATAGAGAATACATTTTTCAAAACTCAGTGGTACATTTTAAAAATTGATCACGTGATAGAACACAAAAATAATAACTTCCAAGAAGCAGACATATTTCAGACCACACTCTTTGAACACAGTATAAAGACATTAATAAATAACTCAATTAGAAAACAAGAACATTTCTCTTAACTCTTTTATTTATTTATTTATTTAGAGTTGGAGTCTCACTCTGTCACCCAGACTGGAGTGCAGGGGTCGCTCCCGGCCACCGCAGCCTCGACCTGCTGGGCTCTGGTGATCCTTCTGCCTCAGCCTTCCAAGTAGCTGGAACTACAGGTGCGCGGTCCACACCTGGCTGATTTTTTTGACTTATTGTAGTAATGAGGTCTCTCCAAGTTGCCCAGGCGGGTCTCGAACCCGCGGGCTCAGGCAATCCACTCACCTCAGCCTCCCAAAGGCGCAGGATTACAGGCTGAGCCACCGAGCCCGGCTTCTCTTAACTCTTAAAACAAAGGAAAGGTACAAGCTCAAAATGTAGAATTTCTAGAAAATTATGAGTGAAAATTGAATATGGTCGGGATATATGGCATATGGCTAAAGCAGTACTCAGAGAAAAATTAAAACCCTTAAATATTTATATCAATATAATTAAAAGTGATTACAGAGTTGCTTTAAAAATTAAGTGAGAAATAGCTAAAAACAGAAGAAAAATTATGAAGAAAAGGTAGACACTAATGCTATGGAACGCAAACAAAACAGCAGAGCAATAAATACATTCCAAGCTAGTTTCTAAAAAATATAAAGAAAAGAGATATACTGCTAATTAACCTAATTAAAAACCAGAAGAAATCACTAAAACAACAGAATGAGAATTATCAAGAAGGAAATAAACACAGAAAGGAAGAGACATTGTAAAATTAAAAGACGAATTACACAAGTTTATTTGAAAATCCAGATTAAATGGATAATTTTCTAGGAAAATATAATTTACTAAAAATATACCCCCAAAGAGACAGAAAATAAGATTAGACCATTTTCTAAAAATTAAATATAGTTATAGAAGTACTACCTGCTAGAAAAGCAAGTTTCCTCCCGGTTTCCCAGAGGAATTGTATCAAACCTTCAAAGAAAAGGCAATTCCAATGTTAGTTTCCAAACATGGAAAAAAAGAAAAACTTCAAATTTAGTGAAGTATAACATTGATTCCCAATACCTGATGAAAGTGCACAGAAAAGGAAACTATTGTCCATGCTTACTATTATCAGTGTAAAAATCCTAAACCAATCATTAGCGATCAGAATCTATAAATACATTAAATGAATAATACGTAATAGTCAAGTGCTACACATATAGTATTAGAAAATGTATTAATAAAATTTAGCATATACATATGTTTAAGGAAAAAATCTTCTCCATATATCTTGATAAGGCAATTATTCAACATTAAATTTTAAAAAACCTTTCAATTATATAGAAATTGTAAGAAAAAATTAAACAAGAATTGATGAATGCTTCCCTATGATGATCTATGAAGTGTCTATATAAAGACTACATTCATGTTTTACTAAAGCCAGGAAAAATATGCTTGATGATGTCACCACCATACAGTATTATCTTGATAGTATTGGTTAATGCAATTATACTAGAGAAACAAATTAGATATATAAAATTGGGAAAGAAGAACTAATCTATTCCTACTTGTAGATGAATGATACAGTTATATGACTAGAAAACCTAAGTGTTTTCAGCTGGAAAACTACTGCAAAGAATAAGATAATTCCAAAATATAGGTATGACAAGGTACAAAACACACTACCCAAAATATGGCACTCTGACATTTTGAATATTTTAAGTTGAAGGAATTTGAGAAATTCCAGATGCAGGAAGAACTCTTTGACCTTCCCCTAAAGCTGGTCATAAGTCCCTCACATGAATGGTGTCTTTCTTGTACCCAGAGGAAAAGAGCATCCTTATCTCCAAAGACAAGGGACACCGAGAGGAAGCTGAATGAACAGGCCTTGCTGTTTTTCCCAACTACAGCCCCTGACTGATACCCTATGCCAACCTAGCATAAAATTACTCAGGCTTAATTGCTTCTTTGGGTCTTCATTTCCCTATGAAGGCTCCTGAGTCATGTAAAACTTATAATATATAAACATATATGTTTTTCTTTTATTTATTTATTTATTTTTAATAAGCTATTTAATGTTTCTTTATTTCTTTTTTTTTTTGAGTTGGAGTCTCACTCTGTTGCCCAGACTGGAGTACAGTGGTGCTCCCGGCCACCGCAGCCTCGACCTGCTGGGCTCTGGCAATCTTTTCACCTCATCCTTCCACATAGCTGGAACTACAGGCACACGCTACCACGTCTGGATAATTTTTGATTTATTGTAGAGATGAGGTCTCGCCAAGTTGCCCAGGCGGGTCTTGAACCCGCGAGCTCAGGCAATCCACTCACTTTAGCTTCCCAAAGTGCTGGGATTACAGACTGAGCCACAGAACCCGGCTGTTGTTTTTCTTTTATTAATATGATTTTGTTAGTCTAATTAACAGGCCTTTAACCAAAGAACCTACAGGAGTAGGATAAAAATTTTCTCCCTGTCACACTCTCAGTAAGATATAAAAAATTTATCTTTAAATATATAGGTAATATTTGTAACAGCCTCAACAATGTATTACCTAGAAATACATTGAGCAAAATACTGTGCAAAGCTTATATGGAAAACTTTGCAAGATTCTTGAAGAATACCAAGTAGATGTGAATAAATGAAAAGACATCATGTTTTGGTAGGAAACTTTAATATGTGACTTTCCTTAATTAATTTAATAAATTTCCAATTAAATTACAAATGTTTCTATTTTTAGAATTGAATAATTTAATTATTATTCTGGTATTTACTGTAATTTAATATCAAGGTTTTATAAAAATCAACAGGGTAAAGAAATTCTAGCCCCCAATGTAATGGTATTAAAAGGTGTTAGGCGGTACTAAGACCCGAGCCCCGTGGAATTAGTTTCCTTATAAAAGAGACCTCAGAGAGTTCTAATTCCATTTCTATTATATGTCATGTGAGGATACAAGAAGTCAGCAGACTACAATTCAGAAGAGGGATCTCACCAGAACCCTACCACACTGATACCCTGATCTGACTTCCAGTCTCCAGAACTGTGAGAAATAAGTTTCTGTTGTTCATTAGAGAAAAAATTAACAAAGTAAAGGTAAGTGGGAAAACTGAAAAAAAATACAATGAGAATTGAATAGTCCCACCAGTTGTGAAAACAATGTATAATGTTTCAATAAAAAAATGTTTAAGACATGGTACTAGGGCAAGAACAGATGGATAGATCAATAGCGCAAAATAGAAAAACCCAGAAACAGACTCAAATACACACAGGTGTTTAGGCTGTGTCAAAGGGGATGTCTTAAGTTAATGAACAATTGGAGCAATTGTGTAGCCATCTGACAAAAAAAAAATATGAAAGTTAGATCCTTTCCTCATAGGATTCTATGGGATTAATTCCAAATGGATTTTAAATGCAAAATATGAAAATTTAGAATTTCCTATGTATTACTAGATAAATTCCTAATCTTACCAAGACATTCCAGTGATTCAAAAACCAAAATCTATGTATAAAAAGAACTCCTAACTGGGCTCAGTGGCTCAGCCTGTAATCCAGCGCCTTTGGGAGGCTGAGGTGAGTGGATTGCCTGAGCCTGCGGGTTCGAGACCCGGCTGGGCAGTGAGACCTCATCTCTACAATAAATCAAAAAATCAGCCGGGCGCGGTAGCGTATGCCTGTAATTCTGGCTACTCGGAAGGCTGAGGCGGAAGGATCGCCGGAGCCCAGCAGGCCGAGACTGCGGTGGCTGGGAGCGGCCACTGCCCTCCAGTCTGGGCGACAGAGTGAGACTCCAACTCAAAAAAAAAAAAAAAAAAAAAAAAAAGAATATAAGTATGCATAAACACTAGAAGTATATGTAACAAACTAACAAGAAATGATTAGCACCAGGGAATTATGTGAACTGAGAGGATGAGAGAGGCTTCTCAATCTAAATCTTTGTATAGCATTTTGATTGTGAAACTTGTGAATACTCATTCACAAAATAACTAAAAATTGTTAAAAGAATGGAGAAAAGACTCCCTAGTGTCATCCAGAAAACAACAATTTATGCATATTATCTGAATTCAATCTAGATCCCAACTCACAAAAAAGGGGGTGGGGAAGAAGTCATCACTACCCTCTATAAATGAAAACCCAAAGCTCAGATGCACGGAGGATTATTGAAATAATGAATATGCAAGAAAACTTCTAATATTTCAAGATAAAACATACAAATTGAATTAATAATGATACCCTGAGGACCTGGGGCATGCAGTATTCTGCATTTTTATGGAACTAGAAGTGTGCTATTGGAAGGGTGGGGGTCAATACACTTAATACCAGAGCACTACTACCAAATCTCACCTCACACAAAAAGACAGCAAAGGATTGGTATCATTACACATTTGGAACAGGGAGAAAAACGATAGTCTAAAAATATAGCAGTTGTGTAATCTGGGCCAACTCGGTTAGAGACACTCATAAGTCAGTTTCCAAATGGGTTATAAATAGAAGTGAGTGGGTCGGCGGCAGCATTGAATTGGGAGACTAGTTTCAAGGGAGGACCAAGGAAATACACAATATATCTACTTCACTCTTTTACCTCTGAAATATTTACAAGTCAAATTTGGTTAAAGATAATGAGCAATAATGTCAAACTTAGAAAAAAAAGAAAAAGCCCTCCAAAGGGAATGCTTCAGAAGTTCAGAGCCCCACCTAAGAACGGTGGGAGACATGGAGAAAGCTTTGTTATTTGGGAGCTTTAACATGTCAGTCATAGAGACACCAGTCCCTAAGGTATTTTGTTAACACCAACTGCTCTCCTCACTTAATTTTCACCCACCTAATGTCCTCTTGGTTTCTATAGCTGCATCACTTTCCTTGTCTAACAAAGCATACATGACCCTGGGCTTTTGCCCCAATGTATCAAACCTTCAGCACTGAGCCCTCTGAGGTAAATATTCAACATCTATCTCATGGACTACTATAAAAAGAAACTTGACCTTCCAAGGAACATCCATTATTAACCACTCTAAGAAATGGGCCAGAATTTTTGCTGTAGTATTTTATGTTCTGCATAAAAGTCAAAACAACATTTCACTCTTGTTATGTATCTCTAAGAAGTGGCTAGAATTTGGATGCTAACAAAGCACATGTGTAAAAAATAGCATTTTGCTTTAAGTATGGATGCTAAAAGGCGTAGTTTCCCTTTCCCCAGAGGTACCAAATTTCATCATCAAGTAATTGGTGTTTACTGTTGTGGTAGTCTTTCGAAAACCATCTTATGTGAAAGGAGAGTGAAGAATTAGAAGATTCAAATAAAAAAAGATAAGAGTTGAAATGGTTTAAGATAGCATTCAGTCCTGATCTGAAAAGGGACTTTGTTTAATTTTTTTTTAACTTTGATTTTCTCAAAAGGCTTTCCACAAAGATGATCTTCTACTAGCTGTATCTGCAGAAACAGAGATCTGGTGCACTTTTGTTTAAACACCAAGAATAGTTTCTTAAATAAATAAATATATATACATATTACACCAGTCTGATCAGCCTGGCTGTGAAAACATTTTCAGGAACTATATGAATTAGCTCCAGTTTCCTAGCCCAAAGCCCAGAGCCTTCCTGCCTTCGGAAATCTTAAGCTATTCAGTCACTGAAAGACTCCATCCTACATAACCTGACACCAGAAGGTTCTTCCGTATTAGATCTAACCCAGGACTTTGAGAAAACTCTATTCTCTCTGGGCAGGGAGGAGAGCAGAACTTCACCTAGAACCTTCCAGAAGTGATCCCCTTACAATGGCTACACACTCAGATTCCTATAGGGAGTGTCCAATTACATACATGTGCAAAGCAGGTCAGTGCGAGAAAGTAGTGGTAAGTCGTTTGTATTGCAAAGTAGGAGAGAGGAAAGAAAATGTTCCAGGTAGAGACAGGGAGAAGTGTCAGCAAAGATACTGGGGTAGTGAAAAACATATTGAAGGTGCTAAGAGAAGTCCCTTGTGACCTAGGGCAGGGGTTGGCTAGAGATTGTCTTTTGTGCTACAGTTGTAGAGTGAGTAAATTGTGAGATTGAATGACTTGAAAAGTCTAAAATATTTATTATCTGGCACATTAGGAAAAAAATTTATTGAACCCTCACCAGGAAAATTGAGAGGCAGTAACCAGGGATATGGCTCATGAAATAGAATCCGAATCCTGCAGGGCATTGAAGGCTCAAGTTAAACTATTTTTATTTTACGCTATGAGCCCTAGAAAGCCACTGAAGTGTTTTAAACGGGGCGTGACATAAGTAAAGATTTTTGAAAGAGCATTCCAGCTTCTATAACTTCAGTAAAATCTACCTTAAGAAGTATTAAGGAGGTAGATTTTAAAATACTGAAATTTGGCAAGGCACCGTGAACTCACGCTTGTAATTCCAGCACTTTGGGAGGCAGAGGCAGCAGGCAATGTAGTGAGATTCCATCTCTACAAAAAAAATCAAAAAATTAGCTGGGCATGGTGACGCATACCTGTAGTCCCATCCTGAGCCCAAGAATTTGAGGCCACAGTGAGCCATGATCATGCCACTGAACTCCAGACTAGGCAATGGAACGAGAACCCGACAAAAAATAAATTTAAAAAATATTGAAATGAAGAAAAATGGAATAGGAGCTTCTTGAGGTTTCTTTGTTCTAATATTCCATAATTTTGTACTGTTAAATGTATATATTGACAGCTTTCCTATGTGTGTTTATTATTATTTTAAATGTATAATTTGTAGTATATTAAAAATAATACAAATCATGACTATTGGGCAAATGCATAATGATCACACATAAATGTATTATTTAATTCACTAATAAATGAAGAACTAATAAGATATTATAGTTGGTTCAAAAAATACTTATGAAATGTATCCGTCTATCTCTCTCTAATCCATTTATCTAGTTTATTTTATTTTATTATTAATTTATTTTTTTGAGTCAGGTTTCACTCTGTTGCCCAGGCTGGAATGCAGTGTCATGATCACAGCTCACAGCAGCTTCGACCTTCTGGGCTCAGATGACCCTTCCACTTCAGGCTCCCGAATAGCTGGTACTCCAGTGGTGCGGCACTGCGTTCAGCTAATTTTTTTTCCATTTTGCAGAGATGAAGTCCCACTATGGTGCCTAAGCTGGTCTCAAAATCCTGGGCCCAAGTAAGCCTCCTGCCTGGGCCTCCCAAAGTGCCGAGATTACAGGTATGAGCCACCATGCCCAGCTAATCTATCTAATTTCTAAAAAGACATGCTAGGACAAAATTACTGGATTAGCTACTGCTGGTTAATGTTTTATAGGATGATTAACTTTGGGGTTATCCACTTTACCAGACAAAAATTGTCTACATTTCTAATAGACAAAAATCTACAAGTTAACCTTTTCTTCTATCTTGTTGCAATAAACTCCAGACAAGCAAATATCAAGCCACTATTGCACTGAAAGAACACCCAGTAATGTCTTTTGCCTGTTTGAAGTTTCATATAATTTTCCTGTTAGGTACATTATGCTGTCCCATATGTGTAATAAACAGAATTGCTCATTTTAGCATAATATAGATTTAGAACAATTATATTTCTATCTGATTTCTGTCATATTCAGATCCAAGTGAGGGATAAACAAAAGAAACCTTGGACATACGAACAGTGTTAGGTGGAAAGTGAGTCTTATGTAGAATAACTGTTGAATACTTCCTTTGGATTTTACGTGTAGTTTTCTATTTCTGAGATATTCACTAAAAAATTTATTTTGCATCCAAAAAGTCTAACTTTAAGTAAATAAACTTGAATTTGTGGGAAAAAAGAATACTGTGCTTCTTAACATTGAGAGAAAAATTAATGATGCCCTATTGTAGCCAAAAACAAAATTTAAGGACATTTTCTTTTCTCGTTTCATATGACCTTGGCTTGCCTAGTTGGCAGCTTCATAATTTGAACATGTCCTTCTGTGAACTGAAACGCTGACCAGAGTTTTTTTGAAACGCAGATTATCAAGGATTAAAGTTTCTAGCACCAACTGCACTGTGTGTGTAAACCTCATATTCTTCTCAGCTAACAGTCACACTTAACGGACAGATATTTTCTTATGTGAGTAATTATAAAGTATATATAATTAGCTATTTTTGTACTCCACATTTGTTCCAAACTTTTACATTTTTTCAATGCATGACTTTGTGGGCAGTAATTTTTGTCACAGTACCTGCCAGTGGAAATTGCAAGCCATGAGAAGTAAGCATTATGCCTGTGACATTCCATTAAACAATTTGGAGCAGCTATGAACGTATTTTCCTAAGGAACTGAAAAAAATAAAATCATGAGGATTTAGCATTGGCCTGGAATTTGGATTTCTGAAAATGTATTTTGAATGTCAAAAATAAAAATCCTAAGACAAATAATTTTACAGAGGAATTCTAAGACTCTGACTTTTTAATAGGTGTTGCTCATGACTAATGGGGTGTTCTATTGTGAACTTGGATAAGGTAACTCCCAAAGGTACTTTCATACACTAGGGTGGGAAGAAGGCCATATCACTCTGTAGTATTAGACTTGGGAAATGAAAATGGAATTCTCCCAGTGCTAGGATTTGTCTGTCATTTGCTACTAAGTAAGCTCAAAGGCCCAATTCTCTTTCTCTTCTTGGTAAAACCAATGCAAAAGGCAAAATAAAATTAACTATTTCTTTCTGAATTCACATAATTCTAGCAAATAATCCAAATTCTCAAATTATTCCTTTGGTTTATGGCATATATATTGGTCATCCTCACACATTAGTTCATTGGATTATAGTAAAAAAATATTTCTTCTTTTCCCAGCGGCCATTCATAAGAACAAAATGGTACTTTCTCACAAAACCTTAGAAGAGCAAAGAACTTGGAGTAATTCTCTATTGGTAAGGAAGAATTCATGTTGCTTTATACCTATCTTAAATGTAAAAAGTAGAGTTTTTTATAAGAAAAGAACTGACAGTGGTGGGAAAATATGGGGGGGCAGGGAGGGGAAGGGAGATGGGATTAATGGTAGTCAATATCTGTCTGGGGCTGGGGAGACATCCCTTATCAACAAGGGTGCCTGAATGATGTATATTTGTAAACCTAACCCTTAACTGTACCCCACAATTTTGAAATAAAATTATGTTTAAAAGTAGAGTTTTTAATAAAAAGCATTTGCCATTATCTAAGATGGATTTAACTTCATTAAAACATTAAAAGTGCTGATTAAATAAGTAAGAGTTATTCAAAACACTTTTGTGGCCAGGCACGGTGGCTCAAACCTATAATCCCAAGCACTCTGGGGGGCCTAGGTGAGATGATTGCCTGAACCCATGGGTTCGAGACCAGCCTAGGCAACTTGGTGAGCCCTCATCTCTACAATAAATTTTAAAAAATTAGCTGGTCATGTTAATGCGCATCTCTAGTTCTGGCTACTTGGAAGGCTGAGGCAGAAGGTTGCCTGAGCCCAGCAGGTCGATACTGGGGTGGCCGTGAAAGTGCCACTACACTCCAACCTAGATGATAGAGTGAGATTCCAACTAAAAAAAAAAAGAAAATTACGTTTGATTAATGCCATGAATATTTTAAAGTAGAGATGGTTCTGGAATTTCAATTTCATACCTGATATTTTTATCAGAAGCAACTTTCCTTTGGTCAGCAATATCTTTAACTAGAAAGAATCTCATGTACATACCTAAATTTTTCAGTGGTAAGGTATGTACATTTTCGAGCAACGATCATATATGTTTACTTGATTTTAATTTTCTAGGCATGTTTACTAGAAGAAATTCTCATCCTTTCCTAAAAGCTATAGAGAATACGTACTTGGAACCTTCCAAGTTTAGAGGGAACCACATCACCTACATTCCATTTGCTCCCATTGTCTTCTTCTATAACAGGTATGAACTATTATAAGAAGTGGGTGGTGGTTTAAAGGAGAATGGAATTGTTTGCCATGAATGGAGAGTGAGGAAATGACCAAACCTAAGAAACTAAAAATTATCCTGGAAATAATTTCTTCCACTTTGATAATAATAATGATAGAGATGTTGATGATGGTGACAGTAGTAGTAGTAGCAGCAATGACTAAGCTTAGCCAAGTTTTTGGTCTGAAGCAGGCACAGGTTACCCTTAGCCGTTACCTCTCCAACACAGAGAGAAAAAGCGCCAATCATCAAAGAGCCCACTTTGGGGGAATCTGTAGACATATGCCAAAGTGGTTCACTATAATAACAAAAAATCTTGAAAGTCTCTCGTTTCATCACAAACACATATGTTAATTTTATATTTTATATTATAATATATATGCTTTTATTTTGCTTTTAAAATCATATTCTAAATTACTTAATAAAAATTTACATTTCAATAATATAATCAATATTTTTTATCTGACATTTGATAAATCGGGGAATTCAGCAAGGTCTATTTGGTCAGATTCTTTTCTGTGTCTCTGTCTTCAGAGATAAGAACATTCCTTTCCTCTGGGTATAGGGAAGATCTCTCTGAAAGGAAGTCTTATGAACAACTTTCAGGGGAAGGTCAGTTAGGCTTTGCAGCTCACTTCCGGGGAGAAAGAGTGAAGGAAATTCTTTCCAGTTTCTATAGCCTGCTTCTGCTGTTTCCTCAAACGCCAAGGTGCCTTATTGTAGGGTAACATGTCCTGAACCCCATCATAGGTAAGAGAATGTTAAATAAAGAATGGAGATTTTCAGTGGAATAAGCACTGAGATATTGTTTCTTCCTAGGACCTGAGACAAAACTAGGCACTTAACAAAATGAGGCAATTAGAGATGACTTAGTCTTTCATCTTCTTGCTACAGAACACTGTTAGTGACTATAGGAAGATCTTCTGCTATGTTGTGCTTACTGTCAGATGCAAATGTATTCTTTTCAAGGATAAATTGGGCAATAATTGGGGTGATGTGAGCGCCCCTGTAATGCTTTTGAAAAGGATGATTCTAGAGATGAATTAGAGTGACTTATAAGAAGTTCAGGACCTCTCAGGTAATGACAGCAGAAGGAACCTCCAACAATGAAAGCAAATGCCATTCTGCCAAGATGACTTTACCCTATTCTGAGACATTTACAGTATTCTTGGTGAGTTAACACTTTCCCTCATTAGAGGGAGGGAAAAGTGACATCAAGGAAAATAGAGGCAATGTGTCCTTAAGCCCTCCTTGACCATTGGTCAGTTTTGTTTGTAAAGCTAGAGCAGGAAAATGTATCTATTTCTCTCTCTTTTCTCTTCATTCCTCCCCCTATTGACCAAGAGTTTTGAAGTTCACACTCAAAGAACTTTGAGTATTTCTGCTAAATAATCCATCAAAACTAATTCTGCTGGTATAATGTAACTTTTCTTGTTACTCTACTATTTTTCTGTCACCTTTGTTTGTCCTTTGAACTTTATATGTAGTGGATTCCTTGTCCTCTGCACAAAGATGGTTTAGAAGCAAATAGCTGAATAGCCTTATGCCTATTGGATATACAAATACACCATCCTAACTGAAGACACACGCAACTTGTTCAGATATTTCCCATGGAAAGTTGTCTGTAACACTATACATCCTATAAGCTTGTTTTGCAGTTTTGGTTCTTTTTAGAGTTATCAACCACTCCGAAGTGGTTGTGGAGTTACATATTTTCAAAGTATTTATTTCTGCCCATATTCAGTGACTCTGCACTTCATCCATCATCTAGAGAAATCTGTCTTGAGGTCAATTTTGTGTGACACTTTCTATCATATTAGGAAGACAATTAATTGTAAAGATATGTAGTACTTTTTTTTACATAAGTTACATTCTTGACATATTTTTACAATATAGAAATATAAAAACACTCAGAATTTGTACATCTTTGTGTCAATAAAAATATTAACTTCCTGGTGGTTAAATTAAATATAGTCTCTTTAGAATTATAACCATCCTAGGTAGCTATTTATCATCTTTCAAATACAGTTTAATAAATGATGGTGTAATCCAAATACTTAACACTTCACATTGAATAATCAGCACACATCAACTAGGAAAGCCTCAGTACTACAATAGACACACTTCTCTGCTTACAGAAAAATCCAAAACAGAATTTAAATTTTGTGTTTTGCTCGATAATGGCCTTTAAAAAATATTTAAGAGTGTTAAACTCTTTCAGGAGTTCGTAATGAATTTATTGCACGGTTGTACTGCCAAATCCAGGGAGTTAACTGACAGCCCAAAGTAGTCCCTAGATTAAAACCTAATTTAGAGACTTTTCCAAAAAAGACAATCCCTACATTAGGGAAATTAAGCCAAGATTTCTAAAACACACTGGAGCCACTCAATCGCTCTTGGTTAACTCTTCTACACAGTGAATAAATTCTGTGATTTTCAAGGTCACACGGGCTCTTTTTGTCACTTCTATCCCCATGCCTGCACCTGCACTTCTGTTGTGCTTGGATGACAGAGCAGACAGTTCTGATTCAAATCAAGGAGAACTCTGTGAAATTAGGAGTTCTCTTGTTTTCTTTTCTATTCAGTTTTGTTTGGCCTCAGTGACCCAGATGTAGGCTAATGCCAAGCTTATGTACTTTAATAATACTTAGTACAACTGAAATAATCCACCTATATTTTATTCTTATAGACTTATTTAGATTGGATGATCTCTGAATATACCCTGAAGAGTGTATGATTCTTAGTTTCAAAATTCAAGTATGCAAAATTAAAAATTGTATTTCTTTATTTTTTTAAGGTCAAGCTGGAAGATACTTCAGCTTCAGCCTTTACTAGTTCCCCTGTGCAAAGCTATGTAAAGCCCCTGGGGCTTTATATAAGTTCAAACACATCAGAGAGGTTTGTTGGGTTACTATTGGTCACTTTTTTACACTGGTTACTGGTAAGACGTAGAGAGTTGTGGTCTAAATGAATCTAACAAGACTGATCATTCTGATCCTGCTATGCCACCCCTGGGCATTGACAATTTTGTCAAGTTTTAGTGGTTCAAATTCGCCTCTCCCAATGTAGTGTTCCATCCAAGTCTTGTTAGAGAGAAAAATGTAGTTCCCCTGCAGCCTACAGACGACCATTTCCTTCCTACTCTGAAAGGATCACTTTCTCTCCTCTTCACTCCTCCAGTGTGCTGTTTGCTGGCTCAAGCTTTATGAAAATGACACCACAAAAAGAAACATCAAGCAAGCAATTTATCTTATGACATTAATCACAAGCCTGAAAGGAGGAGAAAGAGATGCCAGAAAATGTCCTTTTAGGTCAATTAGCCCATTCTTGAAATAATCTTTATGGCCAGGCAAGTGACTTGTATTCAGCTGGCCTAAGTGTGAGTTACCTGCCCAACGGCAAAGGAGATGGAATTAACCTGACTGATCTGTCAATCAGATTTCACTCCTGGAGTTTGGAGTTAAGTTGTCACCCAAACCAAATAGCTACTACATAGAGGAAAAGTTGGAGTGAAAGACTTAATGTCTTTCACTACAGGGTTTAACAAACTATTTTCATCCTAAAATCTCATATTATTCTGGTACTCTGTATACAGAATATTTAAATACTGATTTCAAATTCAGTGGTTGTCCCAGGAAGGGAACTAAATGAAGTGGGATCAGCAAACCAAGAAATAAAAGATTCTATTACTAACCACTCCATTACTAATTAGACACATTTTATTTATTTCTCATTCTTTGAACATTCAGTATGAACCAAGTTCTGTGCTGAGCACAGAAAATACAAAAATGTTCTTCTCAGAACAAGCCTCATATTAAGCATATACATTGAAAATATTTCCTAGGCTGGGCTCAGTGACTCAGTCTGTAATCCCAGCACTTTGGGAGGCCGAGGTGAGAGTTAGAGACCAGCCCGGGCAACTTGGTGAGACCTCATCTCTACAATAAACTAAAAACATTAGCTGGACTTGGTAGTGCACACCTGTAGTTCCAACTACTTGGAAGGCTGAGGTGGAAGGATCCCCTAAGCCCAGTAGGTCCACGCTGGGTGGTCATGAGTGTGCCACTGCACTCCACACTCCAGTCAGGGTGGCAGAGTGAGACGCCAACTCAAAAAAAAAAAAAAAAAAAGGAAAGGAAGAAAATATTTCCTACACACCTCTTGAAATTAAAACAAAAATATTAAAGGGGTGAGAGATTTAAAGAGTAGGAGGTTATGAAAAACTTTACAGGAACACTGTCATCGTAACTTCTGGCACACGGATTCGCAAATCCCTTTATCTTTAACTTTTTTTTTTTTTTGAGTTGGAGTCTCACTCTGT
>NW_007258975.1:223925-266669 GCF_000164805.1 Carlito syrichta | reverse complement strand
GCTGCCCAGGCGGGTCTCGACCCCGCGGGCTCAGGCAATCCACTCACCTCAGCCTCCCAAAGGCGCGGGATGGCAGGCTGAGCCACCGAGCCCGGCAATCTTTAACTCTTAAAACCCAGCATAATTGCAACAGCGCTGACCATGTCTTGAAAAATGAAAAAGGATCGTTCTCAAGTTTGCATCTACCAGCCAGACCCTCTTGCAATTTCTTTTTCCTTGACTTGACTATCAACTCTCTCTACTGTTTGAATTTCTTCTTTGTTTAGCTGACTGCTGCTCATCTATGATCTCACTGATACTGCCATCTCTTTTCCCCAACTCCAGTTCCATCTCGCACCCTGACTTTGTCCCAGTCGTACCTGAGTATGTTCGTTCGTCTTTCCATAAAGTCCCAACCTTAATGACCTCATCTAACTGCAAGTCTTTAGTCATCATTTCTTAAGATAATTCCTACATGAACATCGCACTTCTTGCCCTTTGCCTGTACTTCATTTCCTTATTTTCTAAGTGCCAACAGGACATCGTCCCTGAAAACTTTGACTATTTCCCCGGACATCACCATAGCTCAAGAGCTGTGGGAATATAACCGGAAAAACCCAAGACATTCTACCAAAAAGATACCTGCACACCCATGTTTGTCACAGCTCTATTCACAATAGCAAAAACATGGAACCATCCATGCTGCCCATCGAAGTTGGACTGGATAAAGAAAATGTGGTACATAGACACAAAGGAATATTATGCAGCCATAAAGAAGGACAGACATATGAACTTCACAGCAACCTGGATCGATTTAGAGTCGATCAACTCAGTGATCAATCGCAGAAACAAAGAACAGAGTACCATATGTTCTCACTCATAAGCGGACCATGAACAATTATCATAATACTATAAGAAAGGGATTGGCAGTAGGGGGCAACTTCCAGGGGAGAGGGGGAGGGACTGACAGTTTAGGGAAAACTGCCAGGGGAGGGAGGCACACCACATCAACAAGGGGACCTGCATAATGAACATTTGTATACCTGACCCTGCATTGTATCCCACATCTTTAAAATAAAAATTCGAAAGTTGAAAATAAATAAATAAATAGATAGATAAATAAAAATAAGAAGTTTCATTCACATTTGGGTAAGATTGGGGTAGTCCATGGCAATTTTGAGATGCAGTAATGGAAACTGAGTTGGGGGCCTGTTTAGTTGGTGCTTATAGAGAAATTTTTATTCGGTGTACACTACTTCCCGTAAGGTTAAGTCATTGCTAGCTGTCCGTAGTGTAGAAATAATTTCGGAAATACTGCTGTCTCTACCTGTACCATGACACCACCTTACAGGGCCAGGTTGGGCGTGTTCAGGTTGGGCATTTCAGGTTGCCCAGTGGTGAAGTGTGTAGGCAGTGGTGGAGAAACCAGAACCAGAAGCCATTCTGTCGAAAATCTTCTGTTAGGAATGCACTTCATAATACATAATATATAATTGTAAGTATACCAGACTTTGTTTCCTTTTTAGTGCGTATGTCATATTTAATTGTCTCATATGCCATTTTGACCACAAGCTGGAAAGGCATTTTGAAATGTTTCAATAAAGTAAGTGAAAAAGTATAGGCTTCTGATTTGGACATATATAAGGGGGGCACTTCTTTTGTTATCTTTAAGTTTACTTATTAAAGATGTAATTGAAAATTTGGCTACAAATTAATGAAATATAAAACAACGTATTAAGGTAAGTAATGAGATCAGTATAAAATTCTCTAACGTTAATGTTTTTAATTCTAACGCAAATTCTAGTGATAAGTATGTTAGATCATTTCAAAAGCAGTAATTGCTTAAAAGGAAGAGATAATATTTGAATATGAAAAGAAATAGGCTCTTAGATTGTTTGATAAATTAATGAAGAAAAGTTAACCATACACATACTAGAAAAGGATTTATATTTCTTGCTGATTGGATGTTAAACACTGATAGTGACAGTAACATAAAACGCTGGTAACTATCACTACAATCAAGAATACCTACAGAAAACTGACTAATAGTTTAATGCATATGATTACCATAGACGCACACCTTGAAACACTCTGATAAATTAAAAAAAAAAAAAAAAGCAGGGGCCTTTTCCAAATTTAATGAAAAATCATAATACTCATATGACATGCTATTAAGGATATGCAAACCTAAAAAATACTTATCTAAACTGTTAGTAATTATTAAATAAAATTTACAGTAGGCCATGGTTTTGGACCAACATCCTGCACTAGACCCAACAGAGCAGACCAAATGAAATGCAGTCACTTGTGCTAGGTGCCAAGTAGTCAAACTGGACTTTAAAATGAGCCGGTTTTAAAAAACAGCCTAGTCTACCTGAGCTGGCCTGATCAGGAAGTCCCCTCTGCCTTAACCCTTACTAAAAAAGTAACCTAAGGTAGCCTCATGTTAACTAATCCACGTTTTTGTATTATCCCATTTTCTGATTCCCACTCAAACAGCTTTACAAAAACCAACCTTTCATCAACTCAGTGGCGCACAATTCTATTTCATAGATGGGTGCTGCCTGGTTAATGAACTGCTGGTAACAGCCAATTAGATTTTAAACTAAAAATGTGATGAAATTTTGTTTTTTAACATAATAAAAACAAATTTCTAGTAATCACACTAGAGGAAAGTCTAGACTATCTTTTTCATGTCTCTGTAGTAAACAGTATTGCGGCTGGGCTCAGTGGTGCAGCCTGTAATCCCAGCACTTTGGGAGGCTGAGTCAAGAGGATTGCCTGAGCCCACGGTTCGAGACCCACCTGGGCAACTTGGCAAGACTGCTTCTCTACAATAAATTAAAAACTAGCCGGGCGTGGTAGCACGCGCCTGTAGTTCCGGCTACTTGGAAGGCTGAGGCGGAAGGATCGCCGGAACCCAGCAGGTCGAGGCTGCGGGTGGCCGGGAGCGGCCACTGCACTCCAGCCTGGGTGACAGAGTAAGACTCCAACTCGGAAAAAGAAAAAAGAAAACAGTAGCGCTTAAACTTTGTCATTGGGAACAGCAACCAAAAAAAAAAAAAATAATACAGTAAAAAATGAGGCAATACAATTATTACAAAGTATGTCCAGGATATTGTATCTTTTTTCAGAATTTGGAGATGTTTGTAGTTTCACTGTTTGGGGGGGCGGGGGTCTCAATCTATTGCCCAGCTGAAATGCAGCAGCATAATCATGGCTCACTGCAACCTCGACCTCCTGGACTCAAGTGATCCTTCCGTCTCAGCATCCTGAGAAGCTGGGACTACAGGCAAATGCCACCAGGTCCAGGTAATCTATCTATCTATCTATCTATCTATCTATCTATCTATCTATCTATCTATCTATTTTCTTCCTTCCTTCCTTCTTTCTTTTCTGTAGAAATGAAGTTTCACTGTGTTGCCCAGGCTGGTCTTGAACTCTTGGGTTCAAGCAATGCACCCATCTCAGCCTCTCAAAGTGCTGAGATTATAGACATGAGGCAGTGCACCCGACCTGGTTTTTTAACATTTGTTTTGAGGATAGGGTGCCTGGTTCAAGCCTTCAATCCCAGCACTTTGGGAGACTAATGCAGGAGGATTCCTTAAGCCCAGGATTTTGAGACCAGCAACATAGGGAGATTTATCTCTATTGAAAAAAAAAAAAGAAGCAGCAGCCAGGCTCGGTGGCTCAGCCTGTAATCCCGTTCCTTTGGGAGGCTGAGGTGAGTGGATTGCCTGAGCCGCGGGTTCGAGACCTGCCTGGGCAGCGAGACCTCATCTCTACAATAAATCAAAAAAATCAGCCAGGTGTGGTAGGTAGCGCATGCCTGTAATTCTGGCTACTTGGAAGGCTGAGGTGGAAGGATCGCCGGAGCCCAGCAGGTCGAGGTTGCGATGGCCGGGAGCAGCCACTGCACTCCAGTCTGAGCGACAGAGGGAGACTCCAACTCAAAAAAAAAAAACAAAAACAAAAAAAACAGAAGTGGTAACCTGCAATCCCAGGAAGGCTGAGATAGGAGAATTGCTTGAGTCCAGGAGTTTGAAGTACAGTGAGCTATGATTGAGCCACTGCATTCCAGCCTGGATAAAATAAAAAAAATCAAATAGGAAAAAGTAAATTGTTTTGAGATGTGATTTATATACCATAAAATGCACATTCTCTGTTTTGTCAGCTATTTAAAATTTTAAATATTTCTTTTCTGATTCTAAATAAATTCTCACTTTTATACTTCATTTTATCTTCACAATTTTGTATGCTTTTTCTTAGAGTTACCCCATACCCACCTCAACTGCACAAGCTTTAGACCCCACAGAAGGTGGTGTGTGAAGGGCCTGGCACATAGGAAGTTCTCAACCAGTGTTTGTTGTGTTGCCCTTTATGTTTTTAATTTCTTAGAATTGGGTTAAATTACAAGTATGTACTCAAGGGTATGTGTATTCAGGTTTGAGAGTGAAGACTTCACTTATCAAGTTCAAATTTCTTTGGTCAGCATTCAAAGCCTTTGTTTTTCTGGTCCCAAACTTACTTTTAACATTTGCTAATTTATCAAACATTTGCTAATGTCTTCAACTTGTACCTCTGGTTCTATTCTGCCTATTTTTTGTTTATTTCTGATACTTTGCCTTTGCTATCAGGAAAAAATCAGTTGACATGGAAATATGTTTACACACACAGAGAGACATATATACTTTCAGTGAACAAAGCAGTTTACGAAACTCAACTCAAGCATGTTCTTAACTTTTTAAAATAAAAGGGTATGTGCACAAAATATAAATGTACATAAAATTTTAATTATCATCTCTGAATGGTGGGTGACTTTTTTATTCTTCATCTATTTCTATATATTTTAAGTGTTCTATAATAGACATGTATTAAAGAAAATATATTGAAAAATTCAGTAGTTCTGTTATATATTTTTTGTCATTATTTTCAAAGAGGAGAAAGCCCCTTTAATAAAATGTATCCTTATTCAGACTTTTCAATGGGCCATTCTTATAAATGTGGTTTGTAATTAGGGCCTAAAGGCAGGAACCTGGCACTCTTGTGATCTACTCCCAGAAATAGTATTCACTTATTCAGTGACCTTAAGCTCTTCACTTAACCTTTTAGCTCACCCTTTGTAAAAGGAGGATAATAACCATTCTTGGAGAGTTACAATGGCAAATTAGCTTAGGTTTGTAAAGTATTTTAAAGATGAATCCCTGTATTAAATACCTTTGTAATTTTTGGTATTACGAAGTTGGTTTAAGGAGTTGGTTTGAGGATTGTAATGAATTATCCTATGGTGTACTATGTTCACGTGATAAAAGAAAGCAGAACTCCTTTATAATGTATATGGTAAAGCCTTGGAATGGAGGCAAAATAGCTTGGTGAATAAAAGCAGACATGTTTGAAAATACAAGTCAGGAGAAAAGAGTAGGGCATGTGTCCTTTCCCCAATACACAATCAGTTGGTTCCTTTAAAATTTTTATTTATTTATTTTTGAGGTAGATTGTGGGTCGGGGATTCTGGAATGAGAGAAAAGACTGTTTTATGTAGTGTTATCTAAAATTTGAATAGTATGGGTGAAATCACACTAGAAAATCGAGAAGTGATTTTAATTAAAGCCTCTTCCACGTAAGATAGCCAACGGACAGCATAATAATGAGCACTTTAATAAGAACCTATCTGCTGCTCAAAAGTAAAATTTTCTAGACCTGACCCAAACTAAATTTAATTTAGTTGAGGGTTGTCATCATTCTCTTATAATTTCTGAGGCTTAAGGATGTGATACTAATTAAAGTCACTTTAAATTCACAGCTTTAAAATAACTTCTAGAAGCAAAGGTTACCAACTTTTATCTTTATAAATAATTTATTGATAGCAAACCAAAATATATTAGAGGGGGGAAAACATGTTTTTTACATCATCAAAAGTGTAGGCAAAGAGAACAGCGTTATAAAACTGGGAGTGAGGGAGTATCATTTTCCCTAAGGGTGTAGGTCCTTCTTAAATCCTGACAAAAGGCCCATTTAATTGTTGAAGAAAGTAGATTATGTCTTTGATTTCTTTTGAGAAATACAAAGTTGAAATCAGTTGTGAACATGTGGTTTGTGTTGAGTTCATGTCAATGCAATTCGTTCCAGGCCTTCTATCCCTGACTGTCCTGTTCCTTTCAACACCAGACTGGGAAGGGAAAATGAAACCAGGAAGCTCCATCTTTCAGAAGCAGAATGTTATATGTAGGACATTATAAGCCCTTGCCTATGCCCTGCAGTGATGCCTTCCTCCTCAACCCTCCTAACATTGCAAGGGGGCTCCCCTCACGCTGGGCAATGGTTGTGGAAGTACAATAGCTGTCAGAAGTGGCATGTCACCTTCCAGACTCATACCCAGAGCCTCAGCCAAAAGCTGACCCGGTACTTCCACATAATTTCACCTGTACACAAGGAAACTTGCTGCCATTTATAAAGGCTTAGCGAGGGTTTGTCTTGCAACTTCTGGCTATAATTTTGTTCTTTTTTTTTTGAGTTGGAGTCTCACTCTGTCACCCAGGCTGGAGTGCAGTGGCCACTCCCGGCCACCGCAGCCTCGACCTGCTGGGCTCCGGCCATCCTTCCACCTCAGCCTTCCAAGTAGCTGGAACTACAGACGCGCGCTACCACGCCCAGCTAATTTTTTATTTATTATAGAGATGAGGTCTCGCCAAGTTGCCCAGGCGGGTCTTGAACCCGCAGGTTCAGGTAATCCACTCACCTCAGCCTCCCAAAGGTGCGGGATTACAGGCTAAGCCACTGAGCCCGGCTTAATTTTGTTCTTTTTAACATTAGCCTAAACCTTCCAGGGGTTCCTTCCAAGTTGGCAATTTTCTTGACCTTACTTTACTTGCTTTGTCATTTTAATGAACGAGTGGAAACGTAACTCAGTTTATGCACACATATTTGCTGAACATATTATGTACAGAGTTCTTTTGGGTTATGTCAGAAAAGAACCTACAGTTTTTCTCAAGTCATGGACCTGTTGCTTTTGCTATGTTGTGAAATAAATGTAGATAGCTGAGTCTTTTCCTCTGTCTCAAGAATATTGTTAGGTCGGCCAAGCACGGTGACTCAAGCCTGTAATCCCAGCACTTTGGGAGGCCAAGGTGAGAGGATTGCCTGAGTCCACTGGTTCGAGACCAGCCCAGGCAACTTGGCGAGACCTCATCTCTACAATAAATCAAAAATTAACTGGACGTGGTAGTTTGCACCTGTAGTTCTGGCTACTTAGAAAGCTGAGGCAGAAGGATCACCGGAGTCCAGCAGGTTGTCACTGGGGTGGACATGGGCATTCCACTGCACTCCAACCTGGGTGACGAAGTGAAACTCCAACTCAAAAAAAAAAAAAAAAAAAAAAAAATATATGGTTAGGTCAAAATCCCAACAGGGCATCCAAAATGTCAGGTCAGACCAGAAAGCGGGAGTTGGGGGGAGGGTGGGAAAGGTGTTCTGTGACCTGGTGCATGCAAAAGATGCAAAGAATTGCACAGAAGTTAAATTGGAAAATATAATTTATTTAGAAAGTAAATTAGAGAAAGAGAGAGAGAGATTCACCTTCCCAGAGTAGGGGAGGGGGCCAAAGCTTAGGAAAACAATGGCGACCAAAGCTCAAAGAGCCACATGGCCAGACCAGAGCTTAGCAGAGCAATGGCAAACAGCTGCTTGAGGTTGAATGCTTTTAAACCTTCCATTTGATAGGGATAGGCTATGAAGGTGATTGGGTGGTGGTTTTATTCATATCATCAAAAAGGGGCTGGTGAGCATAAGTATTGGAGGGCAGGCAGATGGGTGGGTTAGTCACATGATTGTTGCCAGTTGATGAGGTCTGTCTGTCATGAAGGTCCAGAAAGGATGATTTGGTTAACTTGTTTACAAAACAAACTGGGGAGGGGTTGTAAAACAATTATCAATAACTACCTCTGAGAAACTAGTTCTGTCCTTGATTAGAGGGCAAGCTAGGTAATGTTAAGAGAGTAAGACAGAACTAGACAGTGTCAAAGTGGCTGCTTTTTGGGTTTATTGACTTCATCTTGGTTCTTTCAAATATGAATCAGATATTCCTGTCTGATTTTCTTGTCAGCATTGTCCAAATCACTAAAATGAAAGGAAAGCGTTAAGTGCAGGAGAAAAGTTTGATTCTAAACATTTCTTATGGTTCTTGCTATTGAACACCTTGTCCCTGGAGTATAGATTTTTGGCCAAGTAGTCAATAAAGAGAGATTAATTATTCTATAATGAATTTTTTTTTTTTTTTTTTTTTTGAGTCAGAGTCTCACTCTGTCGCCCAGGCTGGAGTGCAGTGACATGATCACAACAATCACAGTTTACGGCAGTCTTGAACTCCTGAGCTCAGGCAATCCTTCCACTTCAGCATCCAAGTAGATGAGACTACAGACATGGCCACCAAATCCGGCTAATTTTTTGTTTGTTTTTTTGTTTTGGTGGAAACAAGGTTTGGATATGTTGCCCAGGCTGGTCTAGAATTCCTGGGCTCAAGTGATCGATCCTCCACCTCAGCATCCCAAAGTGCCGGAATTACAGGCATAAGCCACCACACCCAGTCCTATAATGAATACCAATAATAGTAAAAAGATTATTAGGGTAATTATTATTATTACAAGTATATTGTGTATTTTAATATTCTCACATGTTTCATACTTTGTGCTTTTATTAAAGACCTTGACCTTCTAAGATTTTTGTCTTATCTTTCTCAGAATATTTTTTGTGTGCTTTGCATAAGCAAATAAATCTGAATAGCACGTTAAAACTGAATTAAACTCAAGACACTCTTCATACTTCCTTCTCTTTATCTCTAACTCTCAGCTAATACACCCCTAAGAAGCTAGTTGGGAAGTTAAGGAATATAATGGTTTAGTTACTTGAATAAAATTCAGGGGGCAGCAGGAGTCTTCAACTTGATATTAGCTCTCAGTTTAACAGAAGAAGGCGGGTAAGACCCTCTTCGGGTCCCCTCCACTGTGGGAACTTTTTCTGTCCTCTCAACAAATCCTTTCTCACTTAAAAACAAAAAACAAGAAACAAAAAACTGAAGAAGGCTTGCCTTCAACAGCTGAAAGACACAATCATTAAGCCTCTCTTTCCTTAAAGTTATTTTCATGTGCAAATGTAGCCACTGGCCACAGATACTGAAAGGGCAAGAGAGTTGCTATTCCTTGGCTTCTCGTTTAATTAAGCTTCAAGAAATGTCTTTTAAGACATTAAGTATTGTGAATTATCTACTTTAATTACCCTTGTCAAAATGTTGACCACATTTTAACATGTGCTCATCATACTTTTATTCATACCTAAGTAAAACTCACTTTTCCAAGGGAAAAATTGCACATTGTTTTATATTTCTCTTTTTCAAATTGACATATATGGGTATTTACACTTGTCTTTATCTCCATTCAGTTCCAGAAAGCATACATACTTCTTCTCTCTTCCATGGGAAACTTGTAATGGGCCAACCATGAGTAAAGTCCTCAAGATTATCCTCAAACAAATAATATGAATAATTTTAAAGAAAGTACAGTATTATCACAGTCATATGTTCTTCACTGAAATATAAATCTTGCCCATCAGTAATCTATCATTGATTTGCCTTATAGTTATAAGTCTTTGTGAGACAATAATATGCTGGGTAATAATAACAGCCACTAACATTTGTTTAATATTTAGTATAGGCTAAGCTATTCTCTATGTTTTACATTCAGCATCTCATTTACTCTTCACAACAACCTCAACAATTATTGTAAAATTTGGGTTAAATATTGTAGCTTATAGTCAACCAGGGTATACTATAAAGTCAGAAAATAATATGGAAACCTCAAACAATAAACAAGATAATTTAGACAAAACATCTGTTTTATACTTTACTGAATTATGTAATTCTAGCTAAAATGAATCCTTTCCTGGTAAGTATACTTGTGACCATTTATTAGTATTTACAGATTCCAGGTAATTGCTCTGGCTCAATCTGTTGTTTCTGGATCATTTTTCGAAGTGATCTAAAGTTCTTGTGTTTGTAAAGATAAATAAGAAAGTCCACATGAGAATTTAACCAGAGATTCACTAATAAGTGGTCAATAAATAACAGCTTTTATTTTTGCTCTTGTTTTGTTACTCATTCATTCAATAGTATTTATTGAGTGCTTTCTATGACCTAATTACTAGTGTTCTAAGCAGTGGGAGATACAAAAGTGACAAACTTTTTGTCTAAACAGACAAACATTCCTGTCCAGTCATGAATAATGGGAGAATATTTTGTAATTAATACTAAGCTAGAGCCTACCTTTACAATAATAGTTTCTAAATAATGCTTCTTGTTATCATTCCTTGTTACTATTTCTCTAAAGTGCTGTGTCATTAGATGTCTGTGATTTTAGCCAGCTTGACAGTTCTTTCAAAAATATTAATGTCTGTTTTTTATTTATGTAATTATATTTATGGAGTGCCTACTATAAGTTAGCTGTTCCTCTAAAGAGGTCATTGAGAGGCATTTGGCACTGAATAGCACTAAACTTTGCATTTACATTTTTTAAATACAGAAAGATCATTCATAAATACAATTAAGGGAGAGTAAGAGAGAAATATCCAAGATGTTAATACCAACCATTTTAAACAAAAGACAGAGAAGGTGATAGTTTCTCATGTGTCATCTATCATGGGTAGGAGAGAAGAAGTAGGTCATATGTGTCACCATCCAAGAGCTATTAGGAGTCAATTAGAGGAGTTTCTAGGGAATCTGTGATGCTGCCTTGTTTTGACCCACTGAATAATGTCCCCTGGCTCTATCCCTCTGTTCCTTAAAGGAGTAAAGGTTGGAACAGGAACCTTATCAATTCAGACTCTGGGCCTAAATATTTGAATTATGAATTCATGGCCTGGAGTGAGGAGAGGGGTATATTAGATGCAGGGATAATTTATAAAGAAAGACTAGGAGTAAAAGGGGTTGGCAGAGCAAGACTTGCTAAGTAAGGGGCATTAAATGATGGATGGGTGGTAGATGGACATGCTGTCTGCTACCCACCGGGTAACACCACCCCAAGCCTGTCCCCACATGGGCAAATGACAAAAGGAAGGCTTTAGCACAAATAAAGTCTTCATTCATTTTCATTTGGGAAGGAAATTTTTTCTTTTGGTTTAAACTTTTTCAGGGTGATAAAATTGTATGCATCATTACTTAATGGTTTTGAATTGTAGTGGTTTAAAGACAAAGTACAAAATTTAACCATGAGGGCAGCTATTGATTAGGCAAGAGAAGGGGAAGAATCCATTTATAAAACAAAATTCCTTGTGTTTTTAAGTGCTGGACAAAGATGATGTGGGTTTTAAATAAATGGAGCTGCCTGAGGAATTGTAGACATGCTCCAGTAATGTTTGCAAGGTAACATGGCTATAAACTTCCTTTGGAAGGAGCATAAAAAACATTTGGGACTGTTAACATGAACAGAAGTGCAATATTCAAAGTGGATAAGTGGTCTTTTTTGTTAATTGACTTAAATGTTAATAAATATATATAAATATCATATTATACTAATACATTCACCTCTGGCTTTGTAGACAGTAGGGTCAAATACTAAAGAACCAAATTCCAAGTTAGAGTGAGATGTTTCTCAGAGATCTTCTATAATTGCTTTGTTTATGAAAGACTGTACAACATCTAAATAAATATAAAACTACTTGTAATCAAAGCATTACTTATTCATGAAAATTGATTATCTGCTTTAGAATTATAGTAGTGATACATGTTTCTTGTCCCGGAAGCTGTGTAAAGAAGAAAATATGAAATCAAGGAGGGTATGTAATGGAAAGGAGAAATGATGAGAGTGTTGCAGATTGGGGGATTTAGGTGAGCAAAACAAGAAGAAAAAAGTTAAGGCTTACCTGCCTATGAAAAGATGCATCTTGGGAAAAAAGGAGAGGAGATTTCGAATGATTGTTGGAAACCAATTATAGAGTGGCTATGCCTTCAATCATATTAATGCATGAATGCTTTCAAAGATTATTAATATTTGGTATTTATAGTTACTGTTTGTTTAAAATAAGAGGATTGGATGAATACTTACGATTTGTCAAGTAAAAGGATTGATAAAACAGATGAGTTCACCTTTGCAATTAATTTTCCCCTACATTCTTATACTTGAATACATGAAAGTTGTACCTTCTCAGGCTCTGGGAAGTTTGTTGAATGTGATCAAATGTGGAAGCTATGGACAGTTGAGTTGTGGTAGGCCTGTGCTTTCTAGAGGACATAAACCTGAGTTGATACACTATGTGAAGAAAACCCTACGAAGATCACTTGGGGTGGAAGTTTACATGCAAACCCATTAAGTCAAGTTCTGTATTTACTAAAATTGCTTCCTATTACCTGGAGGTAGAAATGTGGGAGAACTTAGTTTTCAAGTGATAAAAACTATGTAAATCTGGTTTAAGTTATCTAATCTAGAAAACAATTTACTTCTAAAAGAAGACCATTCATACTTGATCACTGAAGAATCAAGCATAACAAAAAACCTTAATTACCATTTTTAACATTACCAAGCAATATTTACTATTTTGAAGTAAATATAGAACAACACATTTCCATAAAAAATTATTCTCTATAATATACCACTTCATCTAGAGATAAGCAATTTCTCTAGTTGAACAGTAAGAAATAGTTGACTTCTGTGTTTTTTGAAAAAGAAGAGAGTTTCAATTTTGTGTGTTAATATTTTAGTAACAAAAACTGAGGATGAATAGAAAAACATACAAGAAAAATTATGTAGCTCTGCATGTAATGTAATCAATAGATTTAGCAATCACTTTTAGGCCATCTCTTTATCAATGCAGAATAGAAGTAAATTTCGAAATCATTATACATTATACATATTGAAAAGTTTTAATTAGCAAAGAAAATTAACCTCAAAGTTAAGTATATCATTAACTGTTAACCATAAACTTGAAAGCACAAAGATGGCAGTCATTACGAAAAGTCTAGTTGACAATTTTCATGGTTACCGTGATTTGTATAATTTAATACTGAAATAAAACATTTATTAGAATTAAACTATTTGAATAAAAGTTTATGCAATGTTATGCTTTTAGTCATTCAAATAATTGGATGACTTTTAAACCATTCAAAAAATTAGCAAGTACTTGTTTGGTTAGTAAAACTGAAATGTTGAGTTGTATATTTGAGCATGTGAGAGAGTATGTTTTATTTTCTATGAACTTTTTGAATCTAGGCCGAATGATTTAATAAAGGCATTCTGAAGGAATACTGGCACACTGATCAACCAGAGAAGAGAGAGGACAGAACCCAACTTGTGTGGAGTTTGGAAAGGAAGCACCTCTGTTTTCCCCGTGGAAGTAAAGAGCGAGTCTAGAGATGGAGTGTGATGTGTGGCAGAACCCGTTGACTTCTCTCACCAGTTTCATCTGGCCCCTGAGAATTTCTGGAAAAATATATTTTTGGAATCGGACTGTTTGACTCAAATGCAGATTTTTTTTTTTCCTAAGAAAACACTGACAGTCTATCCAGGCTTTGGTAAGAGTTTCACTCCACTTCCTGAATTTGACATCAAAATCTGACAGTGTCTTTACAAATGCTGAGCACCATAAGAACACTGGCAGACACCAGTATGAGTTTTGGCCAGATTTTTCTACGTTTAGATCTCAACGTGGATATATGAAATCCACAAGCTTAGAGATGGGCTTGAGTGATTCAGAATAGAGATGAGAGAAATCATAGTGTTCTAATGATAAGTTTATTAAAAATCTATCAGTGTTACATTTATTACATATGAAATGTACTTCATATTTGGTTTAAATCCATTCTCAAATCTTCATTACCAGATTAGCTGCAGAAAGATATTGCATTTTACGAATGCCAAGAGATTAAAAAGGGGCAATTAGTCTGGAGAAAGAAATGCAATATGACTTGACACTTGCTTTTTCATAGAGAACCAGATTTTCAATGGGACCTTTTTGCTTAAGCATCATTAAGTTAGGCTTAATATTAGGGCCCATATTACTAGTCACATTATTATAGCCTGAAAGAGTTAATATGTCTTTGAAATGTGGATAGCTCTATTTGTTGGTAATGCCTGATAAATGGTCTCTAATGTGCTTTAAACTCATTCTTATTAAGTTGTTTTCACTACATTCTTTTGAGGCAAGTGATTATGGGCAACTGTCAGTTATACTTAATGGGGAGAGGCAAGAGTCACAGAAAACTGAAGTCTACAAAGTAAATAAGCAATTCAATTTAGTTATTAATTTTGTAATATAGAATCATGGTTAAAAGGTACAGATTTAAAGGTAGACTGTCTTCCCCACATCTAGTTATGTGATTTTGGACTTTAATCTTCTTTTATGAAGAGTGGGGATAATAATACATCCTACTTCCTTACAAGATCATTACGAGTATTAGAGAAAAAGTATTTCACAAACACTTAGCTGTGTCTGGACTATGGTAAACAATCAAATTGTATATGTAAACATATGTGTCTGCTTGTGTAAGGAGATGCTCCCCATTAAACTATTTGATTTTTTTTTTCTCTTTCACTGACAGTGATGGAAATGCTTGGGAGCAAAGAGACTTGAACAATTTACAGTAATTATAGATTCCATAATGAAGAATTGACTGACTGAATTTTCTTTGGACTGAGTCTGAAAAACGATGGCTTCAGAGAATCATTAAAATCACATCATAATTTAAGTGACTGGCAGCATTGAAGTCCCTGGGGCTGATATATTTTTGGAATATCATTTCAGCTCCATATTTCTTATTCAACAAAAGGATTATACTATATTTGGGTAAGAGTTTTGGGCTAACTTTTGTGAATTTAATGGTCTATACCAATATTCTGAGTTTAGATAATACTGTTGGAAGACTGAATGCTTTGAGTTGAATTTTGTCTCTCCAAAATACACATGTTGAAACTCTAACTTTCCAATACCTCAGAATGTGATCTTATTTGGAATTAAGGCTGTTGCATATTAGTTAAAAGAAGGTCACAATGGAGAACAGTGGCCCCCTAATCTAGCATTACTGGCATCCTTCTAAAACAGCCATGTGAAGACAGAGACACACAGGAAGAATATTATGTGAAGTTGAAGGCAGAAACAAGGGTGATGCAGAAGAATCCAGTGAATGCTAAAGATTACCAGCAAACTGCCAGAAGCTAAGAAAAAAGCATGGAACAGATTCTCCTCACAGCCCTCAGAAGAAGGAACCAACATTGCTAACACCCAGACAGACATCTAGCTTCCTGAACTGCAAGACAATACATTTCTGTTGTTTAAGCCTCCCAGTTTGTGATACTTTGCCAGTGCAGCCCTAGCAAACTAATACAATGAGTAAAAATATAAAATTAAGAAATAAGAACTTACTAACGCCAGCAAAATGCTGGCGATATTAATTTTAAAAAATTTGAAGGGATCTTAGAGATTTTTTTTTTTTTGAAAGCAGGAGTTTACTAAGAAGACAAGAAAGCTCCCAAGAAGGGGGGACCTGAAAGAGGATTGCACGGGGATCAAAGACTAATCAAACTCAAGGTAAAGCAATAACATTTTATTTATAAATAATGCCTGTACTGCCTCTTTCCTTCCCACTCCAAATTGTTAAAGATTTTACAAATGTGAATTTCATTTAATTCTTTTCAGATTGTCATTTTTATTTTTGCCATGTTCTGATTGCTTGTGTGCCCCCAAATGCATATGTTAAAATCCTCACCTCCAAGGTGATAAGATTAGGAGTGGGGCATTTGGGAGGTGATTAGGTCATTAGGACAGAGCCCCCATGAATGAGATTAGTGCCCTCATGAAAGAAGCCAAAAGGACCCCCTCACCTCTTCCTCTGTGAAGACACTCCTATGATCCAGAAAGCAGCACCTCACCTAGACACCATATGTGCTGGAGCCTCAGTCTTGCACTTCTCAGTCTCCAGAACTGTGACAAATACACTTGTACTATTTGTAAATCTCCCCGTTTATAATATTTTGTTATAGCAGCCTGAAAAAAATGAAGACTGCTTTTTTTTTTTTTTTTTTTTTGAGTTGGAGTCTCACTCTGTCGCCCAGACTGGAGTGCAGTGGCCGCTCCCGGCCACCGCAGCCTCGACCTGCTGGGCTCCGGCGATCCTTCCGCCTCAGCCTTCCGAGTAGCCGGAATTACAGGCGCGCGCTGCCACGCCCAGCTGATTTTTTTGATTTATTGTAGAGATGAAGTCTCGCTGCCCAGGCGGGTCTCGAATCCCGCGGGCTCAGGCAATCCACTCACCTCAGCCTCCCAAAGGCGCGGGATTACAGGCTGAGCCACCGAGCCCGGCTGACTGCTTTTTTTTAAAGATAATATTGGGTACAGTCTTAAGGCCATATATTTTTCTAGGCATATTGTCTTCATTGCCACTGGTACACTGGTACATTGTGTTTTTAAGGTCTATTTTACTACTCTGTGCATAACTCTGTGGAATTATGCACTTCAAGTACTTGCATTGATCTCAAATCAAAATAGTTCACAAATAAGAAAGAATAAATTTAGTCCCAAACGTTTATCTCTAAGTTGCAGATGTTTTCTTTCCTCATTTTTCTGCCTTAGATGCATTAGGTTCCTTTTTAACTTTGTAACCAGAGTTAAATAAATAAACGTTTCCATTGGGGAAACGATGGACTGTCACCAGCTGCAAACTTCACTCATTGGTAAATTTATGTTTATTCTACAGTAAAGCAATAATACATGGTCCTGGCCTGAATTCACAGCTTGAATTTAATCTGTTTAATTGGGCAAGTTCAGTCCGAGGTCCTCCTGTCCTTCATAAAACTTTTCTCTGGCAGTTTACAGTTCTAACAAACCTCCAAGAGTGAATTATAGTTTGGTGCTTAAACTGGGAAGATCCACAGGATTATTCAGAAAGTAATATCCCAACTGGGGGCACTTTCCTTTTTACAATTGGATACTGTGCCTAGAAATATTTTTCAAAGAGGCAAAAAATGTTCTTTTTTTTTTTGGTTTTTTTTTTTTTTGAGTTGGAGTCTCACTCTGTCGCCCAGACTGGAGTGCAGTGGCTGCTCCCGGCCACCACAGCCTCGACCTGCTGGGCTCCGGCAATCCTTCCGCCTCAGCCTTCTGAGAAGCCAGAATTACAGGCATGCGCTACCACGCCCAGCTGATTTTTGATTTATTGTAGAGATGAGGTCTCGCCAAGTTGCCCAGGCGGGTCTCGAACCCACGGCAATCCACTCACCTCAGCCTCCCAAGGGCGCGGGATTACAGGCTAAGCCACCGAGCCCGGCAAAAAACGTTTTTACAAAGAGCTTTGTTTTTTTTTCTAGTTTCTTAAGGTAATTGGCATAATACCATTTCAGACACTTTAACTGGAAAACAAAGTATTTTAAATCTGACAGTTGAGTTTTAAAGAAACTATATTGGAAATATATTCAAGGTTATATTGAATCATGCTTGAACTTAGGTCTTGAATTCTTCCCCATCCTTTTTGTCAAGCGTTTCTCAAATAGATAAAAAGTAGACTGTGAACCTACAAATTAGGTGTACCCTTATAAAAAGGCTTTCAACACCACTGTGCTTGTTCTGTCTTCATTGCATGGAGAGAGAAGGAAACTGGCTTTTTATTTTTATTTTTTGAGCTCCTACTGCTGTAGTAATCTAATATAGCATTTTGTTCTCATTTTGACTGCTCTGTCCCTCTGTGATTATATCATATGTTTTTGTTTTTGTTTTATTTCTCTGCTGGAGGGAATTTGTAATTTCAATTACATGAATATTGCCACAACATTCTCCAAAATCATATGTACTGTTTCTGTAAGAGGAGGAAACTTCAAGTAAAACTTCTGGGTCAAAGCGTATGTGCATTTTTAGGTTTAATAGACACTGCTCCATTTCTCCCCAAACTGGCCTTCCCGCCTTTTATTTGTACTACAGTGTGTGATAGTGCCCATTTCCCCACACCTCACCAACATTTGGGAGCTATGTTCAACTTTTAGATTTTTTTTTTTCTGATGACATTAAAAATATTATCCCACTGGTACTTCAATTTGACTTTACTTGATAACTGTAGAAGTTAATCTTTTCAATGGTCATTTACATTTTTACTTCTATTAATTAATTTTCATTTTGTCCATTTTTCTTTCAGGTGTTTATTTGTCTTTTTCTTATGATATGTTGTTATATATTATTTTTTTTACAAATATTTTTCTTAGTCTACCCTGTCTTCCAACATTTTGACAAATTCTTGAATTGTTCAGAATTTTAAATTTTGATGTGTTCTGCCATACTGTTACTTTTTTTTTTTTAACTGCTAATTCCTAGGAAAGATTAATCCATCCCAAGGTCATGAACCTAGTCTTCTATATTTTCTCCTAGTAATTTTAAAGTTTTCACAGAAAGGTTATATGATGATGTGAAGTATTGATTGAAATCTTTTTCTGTCTCTTGAGGTTACCAAATAGTAAGGGCAACAGTAAAGACAGAGCTCTGTCAAGAACAAAGTTACTAATTTTTCCAAGGTTGAGTTCAAAGATGGACTTGGTCCTTGGCTTCAGATTCTTGGTCTGACTTCTGGTGTCAGTGAGATTAACCTGCTTTGACCACCTTGACCAATGAGATATATGAGAGATAATTTAGAAAGAGGCAATATTTTCTAGAAAGTATTCTATATTTATAGAAGTATGGCAGCATCTTGTCATCAACCTTAAATGTTGGGGTGGTGAAAAAGATATGTTTATTGAAATTTAGATTTAAGGGTATACATATACATAAAGACTAGAGCTAGTTCCTTGTTTGAAGACTGAAAAAGGAATAGCTTCTTTCCTGCTGGTCATGAGGGGATCACAGTGCAGTATTTATGAGTTCTAAGGTATAGTCTGAAAGTACCACACCAATGCCCTATTTTCCTGTGAGCGTTTGAATATCTGGAAGACGATGCCAATGGCTCCCTATAACTGCACCTAGAAGAGCATAGAGGGTAGCAGAAGGAGACCATGGCCATGGGACTGCCAAGTGGCCTCAACCAAGCAATGGTACATCCATCCTGGATATCTGGTTCGCAGGTGAACCCCACATAAGTGCTGTAGGGAGTAAGGCTGGCCCTCCTGGAGTAGTAGCAGTTAATTTGTGACAGAGGTAGCCCAGGTAAAGCTGAATCAGTCCCTCTGAAAACTAACCTCAAACCAGACCAGTCAGAGCACAGTTTCATACAGAGAATATCTTGTGTCTCTTTGCTGCATTTGCCATGTGGAGAGAGGCTAAGTATGAGCTAGTATGAGAGTTAGGGGAAAAGCAGGCTGTTCAAATAGAGAAGGACAAGGAAAAGGAAAAAGGAAGCTTCACTCTCTGATGCCAGAGATACGATTAACAGCGGAGAGGTGAGTTGCCAGATTCAAATTCAGGTAGTCAGACTTCAAAAGTGAGCTCTTAATGACTATGCAAATGTTTGATTGCTTCATATTTCTGGTTTATACCCATTTGCAGACTAGACATTTCCTTTGAGTTCTAATTTGTACAAATATATATATATATATACACACATACACATGAGGCGGGGGACCCCCCAAAAATGAAATTGTCTTTTGGAAGGCAGGCCCCTTGTAGTACAATCAAAATTTATTCCTCCAGATCGAATGGTTAACCAAAATTTTTATCTGGAAATTTTGAGAAAGTTAAGTCACAATTTGTGGAAGAAATGGCCCAAATTGTGGCAAACAGGTGACTGGTTTTTTCACCATGACAACACACTTGCCTACACCATGCTGAGTGTTCAGCAATATTTGACCAAAGACAACATAACCCCCTATGCCCTACCCATCCTATTCACCTGATCTCACCCTAAGTGACTTTTTTTTTGTTTCCCTGGATAAAAAAAAGTTCTTGAAGGAAAGTGTTTTGCTGATGTGGAAAAGTTGAAACAAAAAACAGCAGAAGCACTAAAAGGCATCAAAATTCATGAGCTCAAAAACTGTTTTGAGTTGTGAAGAAAGCATCTTGATAGGTGTATTGCATTAAATGGAGAGTACTTTGAAGGTGATTGAAGTTTAAACATGTAAGAATAAATACACATTTTTTAATAAATAAATTCCAGGTGTTTTGGGTTTCCTCATATACATACACATAGTAGTCCCTCCTTATCCACGGGGGATACAGTCCAATACCCCCAATGGATGCCTCATACCATGAGTTGTGCCAAATGCTTATATATGTATATATTTTCCTAGACCTATGATAAAGCTTAATTTATAAATTAGTTGTAGTAAACGATTAACAGTAACAACTCAGAATAAAATAAAACAAAACAATAGACAGCATCATTACTCTCACACTTTGGGGGACATTATTAAGTGACATAAGTATGCTTGAACACAAGCACCACAATCCCTCTGCAGTGGATCTGATAACCAAGATGGCTACTAAGTGTCTAAGGGTCGAGTAGCACATACCTCATGGGTACAACAGGGCAAGGGATGATTCACATCCTGGGCTGGATGGAGTAGGATGGCAAGAGAGGTAATCACGCTACTCAGGCATACAATTTTAAAACTTATGAATTGCTTATTTCTGAAAGTTTTCACTTAATATTTTTAGACCTTGACTGGCCATGCATAACTAAAACTGCAAAAAATGAGCCCACAGACAAGGAGGCACTACTGTATATATAGAAAGATGAATGGGTGTTGGTTTTTAATTAAAAAACTGAAGGCATTAGTTAAAATATATTTTCTTTATATTAATTTGTTAATGCAAGCAATTAAAATTATGAATTATCTAATACTGAGTTACATTTGTAGCTATTCTAAATATGACATATTACTATGTATTTTCTTTTAACATATTGTTGGATTCTATTTGCTAATGTACAATTTAAGATTTTTGTATTTATGTTCAAAAGTATTATAATTTTTCCTCATAATATTATTGTCCATTTCTATTATTAGGATATCGTAGGCTATGAGATTAGTTGGATAGACTATTTTTCTAAATTCTGGCTCTGTTTATATAAGATGGAGATTCTTGATCTTAAATCTGTCTTGAGTCTGATACATTTTGTATTATTAGGTTGTTAACCACCTATTGAACTTATTTTATTGTTGTTCTATTGAACTTTCTACTACTTCCTGGACCAGTTTTGGTAAATTATTTTGTCTTTAAAAATTATCCAATTCAGCTGGGCTCAATGGCTCAACCTGTAATCCCATGCCTTGGGAGGCTGAGGTGAATGGATTGCCTGAGCCTGTAGGTTCGAGAACCGCCCGGGCAACTTGGCGAGACCTCATCTCTACAATGAATCAAAAAATTAGCCAGGCATGGTAGCGCACGCCTGTAGTTCCAGCTACTTGGAAGGCTGAGGCGGAAGGATTGCAGAAGCCCAGCAGGTCGAGGCTGCGGTGGCCGGGAGTGGCCACTGCACTCCAGTCTGGGCGACAGAGTGAGACTCCAACTCAAAAAAAAAAAAAAAATATCCAATTCATATAGGTGAGCTGTCCAAATTTATTGGTACACAATTATCAGTGGAATTAACTAAAATCTCAAAACTTTACAAAACTTCAGATCAGTTATATCCCCACTTTATTTACTCTATTGTTATTAGTCATATCGTCACATTTTTCTTAATAGCAATTGCCCTAAATTTGCCCCTTTTGTTAGCTTTATTCAAATGCATAATTTATTTTAATCAATTCTATTCATTTTTTATTGCCTTCTTTTTACAAATTCTTTTATCATTATAGTGTTTTTCCTTCTGTTCTATTTAGGTTTATTTTGCTTTTTCCCCCTCTTGCTTTCTAATTGCAAGATATAGTTCATTTATTTTCAATCCTTTAAAAAAAAAAAAATCCATCCTATCTACCTTTCTGACTGATAACCACTTTGCTTCTATCTTATAGATTTTGTTTTGCAATTTTTTGTTGATAAGTTCTAAATATTTGATTATTATTAATTTTAATTTATTGTTTTGTTCAATATATTCAGTCTGTGCAAGATAATTTCAGGCTCTTGTGTTTTAAGTTTAATAATACATTCCAGTCAGTTGATCTTTCAGGCCCTTGCATCAGGAATTCTCTCTTGAGATCTGTGCTTTACAAGGCCATGCTTTCACCTTTATTTTTAAACACAATCTGCCTTCTATAGATTTTTCAAAAAATAATTCAAAATTTTCTAATTGTAGTAAATAACACATACATAAAATTTACCACCATAACCATTTTTAAGAGAGAAGTTCAACTGTGTAGTATTTACACACTGCTGTGCACAGAATTCCAAAAACTTTTCATCTTGCAAAATGAAACTCTTTACTCATTAAGCAACAACTCCACATTTTTCCCTCCTTCCTGCAGCTGATAACCACTATGCTACTTTCTGTTTGTATGCATTTGACTACTTTAGATCCCTCATGTAAGGAGACTCATGTAACTACTTGTCTTTTGGTGACTGATTTATTTCACTTACCACAATGTCCTCAAGGTTCATTTATGTGGTAGCGTGTAACTTGATTTTCTTTCTTTTCAAGGTATGTATGTACTATATTTTGCTTATTCATTCATATATATATATTCAAATATATATATATTTGGAGTCAGAATCTCACTCTGTCACCCAGGCAGGAGTACAGTGGCACGCTCATGGCCACTCCAGCATCGACCTGTTGGGCTCCAGTGATCCTTCCTCCTCAACCTTCTAAGTAGCCAGAACTACAGGGCGCACTACCATGCCTGGCTAATTTTTTGATATATTGTAGAGACGAGGTCTCACCAAGTTTCCCAGGCTGGTCTCCAACCGCTGGGTTCAGGCAAACCTCTCGCCTCTGCCTCCCAAAGTACTGGGATTACAGGTTGAACCACTACACCCAGCCATCCATTCATCTTTTAATGAACATCTAGGTTGCTTCCATTTTTTAATGATTACTTCAAGTCATTTGCATTGATTGTAATTACTTCAAAGTTTTGACTTTTTTCTCTTATTTTGTCTTTATTATTCTCCTTCCCCATCTTCTTTTTCTACTTCTTCTGAGTATTCTAAAAATTTCAACAAACACACCTATACTTTTTCTCTGGCAACATCCTGAACTAATAAATCAAATTAAATTCCCAGACATGCTTTTAAACATCTCCCTTTACATCTTCCACACAGACATATACCTCCCACTTGCAATGTCAATAATGTCTAGAATTCTAGAAGTTTTATAACCTGTAACTAAGTTAAATTTGCTTACTTTTTGGCTAGCAGTGTGTATTATGCAATTTCCTCAACTTAGTTTTATTTTTCTTCCTACTGGTTTACATCTTTTTGGCTTCTTTCAGAGAGTTTTTTGTAATAAAAGCTGAGAATCCATGTATATTTGAATATCATTCTCTGGTTTTAGGTTTGAATGATAGTTTCATTCAATATAAAATCCTAAATTAATTTTTTTTCAGTAATGTTTTAAGACTTTGCTTCATTGCCTTTCTGTATCCATACTGCTAATGACAGGACTCATGAAAGTTTGATTCTCATTTTTTTTTAAGCCACGTGTTCGGTTCCTCTTTTAGTATCTAACAATGTAAGATAGCGATTGTTAAGTGTTAAATGAATGAACAGACAACACAAACTATGGATATATGGTTAACAGACAACACAGACTGTGGATATATAAAAGTAGGAGAGATCACTTCCAATGGTGGTAGCCAGGATAATTCCATGAAAAAGATGAAGCATAGATTGTACTGTGAAGGATGGTAGCAGTTAAATTAAAAAAAAAAAATGGACTGGTCTCAGTGGCTCAGCCTATAATCCCAGCACTTTGGGAGGCCCAGGTGAGTGGATTGCCTGAACCCACGGGTTCGAGACCAGCCCAAGCGACTTGGCAAGACCTCGTCTCTGTAATAAATCAAAATTAGCCAAGCATGGTAGTGCACGCCTGTAGTTCTGGCTACTTGGAAGGCTGAGGCAGAAGGATTGCTGGAGCCCAGCTGATCAATGCTAGGGTGGCCATGAACCTGCCACTATACTCCAGTCTAGGTGACGGAGTGAGACTCTAACTCAAAAAAAAAAAAAAAAAGGCGAGGACATTTTAGGTAATGGAAAGAAATGTAAGCAGAACATTGAGCCAAGTACGAGAAAAGAAGGGGAAGTAAGTGAGTTTGATTGAATGGGGAATTCTAAAAGAAGAGGAGTGGGAGTTAAGGTTGGAAGAGTGGGATGGAACTCAACTGTGAACAGCCTTCTGACTTTAGGATAAGAATTTGGAACTATCCAGATGGTAGGTGGACATATTCAAATTATCAGAAAAAGGAGTGTCAAGATGATATTTTAGAACTATGAACCTAGTGGTGACTCCTACCGTGCATTCAAGTAAAAAATAATGCTAGACTAGAGATATACAAACATTGTAATAGATGTGGGGCTTTAGGACCTAAACTATGGGTAGTGCCAGCAATATGGGCCAAGGCAAGACAAGAATGGAATGAATCAAAATCAAAGACAGCTGGTAAACAAAGAGTCAATATTTCAAACAGATACCAGTAGAACTGTCGCTACAGTAGGAAAATCAGAATCATTAAACATATTGAGATTGTCACTACAGTTCTAAAATCAATGTTTGACTCATAAAAAATAATTAAAGCCAATCTTTTATTATTTATCTTACTATGTGTCTCTATTTTTCTTAGAAATCATGTTGGGGACTAGGCATGGTGGTTCATGGCTGTAATTCTAGCACTTTGGGAGACCAAGGTGGGAAGATCGCTTGAGCCCAGCCAAGGGAGAGACATCGAGGGAACCACTCCCACACTTCTTCTGCATCACCGAATGCAGTGGGCTGCCTTGGGTGGAGAATGAGGCACCAGAGGGTCTCACATGGAACCCAGGAAACCTCAGCTCCCAGGATTCCCAAACCACATCTGCCATCACCCCCCACCCCACAGAGAGTTTCAGTAGGAAACACCCTGCAGTGGTGGTCTGTTTCACACAGATGCAGTCCCCATCCTGCTTCCCCGGCACCCAACAGGGGCAACTGGACACATCTGGGGTATTATTTCCAGCACCAGAAGCCCTTGGAGCCCCGGGACAGGCCTGCCCACACAGCTTCTCCTCAGAGGGCTGCTACTGTGGTTTCAGTCCCTCCCATGGAGCAGGGTAGGATCTAAAATGCAAGGCACCTTTGCACAATGCTGCAGTGGCAGTGGTCCCAACAACCTGTGGACAGAGGAATAAATACCCCCCCCCACACACACTATTTCCTCTATACCTGGGTTAAAGAGGCAGTCCCACCAGATGGCAAGAGGCCAATCCGCATCCCCAAGAGCACCTGAGCCAGAGTAGAACTGGCTCTGTCTGGCCATGTACCAATCCTGCTGCCAAAACATGTTGTCTATGGGAGAGGCTGCCCTGTCCCGTCTTGGAAGAAAGGGAGACTCTGAACTTGAGGAAAGATTTTGTCCCATTTCTGCTAGACTACATTGATGAAGCAGTTTCAGAGGGTTTCCTCCAAGATCGTCAACATTTCTGCCACTTCTGCCTCACAAGTGGACCAGAGGAGGGGGGACAGGCAAACACACACACACACACACACACACACACACACAGACACACACACACACACACACACACACACACACACACACACACCAACAGTAGCAAATGTATTTAATTAAAAAAACAACAAGTTGGGCTCAGTGGCTCAGCCTGTAATCCTGTGCTTTGGGAGGCTGAGGTGAGTGAATTGCCTGAGCCCGTGGGTTTGAGACCTGCCCGGGCAACTTGGCAAGACCTCATCTCTACAATAAATCAAAAAAATTAGCCAGGTGTGGTAGCGCGCACCTGTAGTTCCAGTGACTTGGAAGGCTGAGGTGGAAAGATCACTGGAGCCCAGCAGGTCAAGGCTGCGGTGGCTGGGAACGGCCACTGCACTCTAGTCTGGGTGATAGAGTGAGACTCCAATTCAAAAAAACAAAACAAAGCAAAAAAATCTCAACAAAACAGAAAATATAAAGTGAAGAGCCTGACCTCACAGATGAGGAAAAACCAGCACACACACAAAAAATCACTGGCAATCCCCAAAGCCTTAATAAGTTGACACCTAGAAAACAGCCTCTCAGAACCCAAGCAATGAAACCCATCCAGAATGATGTGTCCCTGAATACAGACATAGAATTCAGACTATAGATGGCAAAGACTCAACAAGATCAATGAGAAAGTGGGCACACAAATCATTCATGCCATGAAAAAAATGCAGGAAATGAAAGCTGGTCATTATAAGAAAGGACCAATCTGACATTATGGAAATTCAGAAATTTTGAAACACAAGGGCAAGACTCATTAGCAGAATTGACCAGGCAGAGGAAAGTCTCAGACCTTGAGGATCAAATTATTGACTCCACCCAGGCTGACAATAACAAGGAGAAAAGTCTTAGAAAGAATGAACAAAGACTACAAGATATTTGGGATTATGTAAAGATACCAAATTTACGGTTCATTGGCATCTCTGAGAGAGGAGAGGAAACTGAAATCACCCTAGAAGAAGGCTTCCAAGTTGTAAGCCAAGAAAATTTCTTCTACCACACTAGAGAGGCAGCTATGCAGATACTAGAGATTCAGAGAACTACTGTGAGGTAGTACACAAAAAGACTATCCTCAAGACACATAAAAATTTGTCTCCGAAAGGTAAGCATGAAAGAAAAAATCCTAAAGGCAGCTAGAGAGAAGGTACAGACCACCAACCAAGGAAGATGCACCAGAATTGCAGCAGAATTCTCAGCAGACCCCCAAGCTGGAAGGGACTGGGATCCCATCTTTAACATTCTTAAAAGCAATTCCAGTCAAGAATTTCCCACCTGGCCAAGCTAAGCCTCATTAATGAATTAAAAGTACTCCCTGGGGAATTCTCCGCCGACTGATGGAGTATGATATGTGGAAGTGTCACAGCCATTGTTGTCACTGAAGTGGTCACATCAGATTGCGCCATGGCCATCACATTGCCTCAGTTGTGAAAGAGCTCCTGAGTGAGATGGCCGTGGTGGTACAGGAGAGCTTGTGAAGTACTTTGAAGTTCTGGTGAAACATATACATATGTGGCTTCTTGTCATTGCTGTTCATGTCCTGCATTTGACTTCTCAGTGTTTTGGAAGAATGACAGCCTATTGTGCAAGCATCTCTTGGCAGTTTATCTTAGTCAGGTTATGAGGACCTGTCAGCAGCTAAATGTCTCTGACAAGCAATTGACTGACATATTTCTGACAGAGAAGAAACAAGTATACAAGGTACAGACTGAGTATCATTATCTTTCAAAATAGAAGTCTTATCAAGAAATGCATTTAGTATGTCATGGTTCACATGAAAGAGATGTGAAATGGATCTTCCAGAGACTTATTACTGTCCCTTTTCCCTCCTGGGCTGCAGGAGGGGCTATGGGTTGATGCCAAGGACAGTGGAAGGAGTGTATATGGTTAGAAGCCCTGTATAGTCATGAAAAACCTGAACCAGCCTCTGAGCCCCTTGAGTTAAAAAATGTCTCTGGATAGAATCAAGCATTTTAGATTCAAATAAAGCAGATTTTCTCATTGTGTCTACAAAAATAAATAAGTAAATAAATAAAATAAAATTACTTCCAGACATCCAATCCCCAAGAGACTATGCCTCTTTCAGATCATCCCTTCAGGAAATGCCTCAGCACAGGTAAGCACAGAGTTTACAGATCATACAAATCAACCACAAAACCTAAAAAGCAAAGCAGCCTCTTTATAGCAATATGACAGGAGCAAACCCCTACATATCAATAATTTAAACATGAATGGACAGAATGCACCGCCCAAAAGGCATAGAAGTGACGAATTGGTTAAAGAAGCATGATTCATTTTTCTGCTACCTTCAGGAAACCCATCTCACTGCAAATTAAACCCACAGGCTGAGGTAAAGGGCTGGAGAAAGATCTTCCAGGGAAATGGAAAACAAAAAAGCAGCAGGAGTAGCTATTCTTTTATCAGACAAAACAGATTTTAAACTATTAAAAGCTAAAAAGTAAACTGAAGGACAATACATAATGATAAAAAGCTCAATCTACCAGCAAGAAATAGCCATCTCAATATATATGCACCCAACATAATGGCACCCACATTTAAAAACAATTGCTAATTAAGTTAAGAGAGGACATAGACAGACATTCAATTATAGTTAGAGAATTTAATACCCTGTTAACAGCCTTAGATCATTGAGGCAAAAAAACTAACAATGAAACCTGAAATCTTAACACTTGACCAATTAGACCTAATAGACAGCTACAGGACACTTCACAGAACAACCCCAGAATTTGCATTTTTCTCATCAGCACATGGAACTTACTCTAAGACTGACCACATACTCAAATATAAGTCAAATGTGAACAAAGTTCTTGATTAAAAACCCTAAAACACCTAGGCATCAAAAGAATGTTTTTTAATAAGATCAATCTATGACAACCCTGCAGACAACATAATGCTTAAAGGCAGAAGCTAAAAGCATTTCCCCTAAGAAGTTGGACAAGACAAGGATGTCCATTCTCACCCTTCCTATTTTATCATGGTACTGAAAGTCCTATCCAGAGCAATAAGGAAGGAGAAAGAAATTAGCGGTATCCTAATAGGAAAAAAGGAAGTCAAATTACCCCAAGGGAAGATGTGACTCTATACCTAGAAAACCCCAGAGAGTCTGTCAAAAACCTCCTTGTACTGATAAACACCTTTGAAAAAGTCTCAGGATATAAAATCAATACACAAAAAACAGCTGCATTTCTATATACTGCAGGCTATAGAACCAAATAAAAAACACAATGTCATTCACAATAGCCAAAAAAAACCCTCAGCATCTATCTAACCAAAGAGTTGAAAGACCTTTACAATGAGAATACAAAACACTGCTCAAAGAAATCAAGAACAACACAGAAATGAAGAACATCCCATGCTCATAAATTGGAAGAATCTATATCTTTAATATGTCCATTCTACCCATTGCAATCTACAAATTCAATGTAGTCCCTATTAAATTACCAACATCATTTTTCACAGACCTAGAAAAGACAATACAGAAATTCATATGAAAGCTAAAAAGTGAGGCTGGGCTCGGTGGCTCAGTCTGTAATCCCAGCACTTTGAGAGGCTGAGGCGAAAAGATTGCCTCAGCCTGTGGGTTCGAGACCAGACTGGGCAACTTGGCAAGACCTCATCTCTACCATAAATAAAAAATTAGCCGGGCATAGTGGCGCGCACCTGTGGGTCCAGCTACTTGGAAGGCTGAGGCAGAAGGATCGCCTGAGCCCAGCAGGTTGAGGCTGTGGTAGCTGTCAGTGTGCCACTGCACTCCAGTCTGGGTGACAGAGTGAGACTCTAGCTCAAAAACAAAACAAAACAAAAAAACTAAAAAGTGACTGGACTTGGTGGCTCAGCCTGTAATCCCAGCATTTTGGGAGGCTGAGGCAAGTGGATTGCCTGAGCCCGTGGGTTCGAGACCAGTCCAGACAACTTGGCGAGACCTTGTCTCTACAATAAATAAAAAATTATCTGGGTGTGGTAGCTCATAACTATTGTTCCAGCTACTTGGAAGGATCCCTGGAGCCCAGCAGATTGATGCTGGGGTGGCCATGAGTGTACCACTGCACTCCAGCCTGGGTGACAGAGTGAGACAACACACACACACACAAAAGAAAGCCAAAAAGTGCCTGAATAGTTAAAGCAATCCTCAACCAAAAGAACAAAGCTGGAGGCATCACACATTCAGAATTTAAACTTTACTACAAGGCTACAGTGACTAAGGCATCATGATACTGGTACAAAAATGGATCATAGACTATTGAAACAGGATGACAAATTCTGAAATAAAACCATGAGCTTTCAACCAACTCATCTTCAACAAAGATGACAAAAGCAAACACTAGAGAAAAGAAATCATATTTAGCTTATGGTGCTAGGAAAACTGACCAACCTCATACAGAAGAATGAAACTGGATCCCTATCTATCACTATATACAAAACTTAACTTCAAATGGATCAAGGACTTAAATAAATGGGGAACATCAAACTATAAGAATCTTAGAAGAAAATGTAAGGAACACTCTCCTGGACATGGGTGTAGGCAATAAATTCAAGACCAAATATGCAAAAGCAAGTGCAGCAAAACCTAAAATTGATAAGTAGGATCTTATTAAACTAAAAAGGTTTTGCACAACAAAAAAGCTATCAAGAGAGTAAAGAGACAATCCATAGAACTGGAAAAAAAAGATTTGCAAGCTATACATTCAACAAAGGTCTAACATTCAGGATGTATAAAGGACCTCAAATGAATTGACAAGAGAAAAGCAAATAACCCCATTTAAAAGTGGGCAGAAAACATGAAAAGACATTTCTCAAAGAAAGACATTCAAGCAGCCAGCAAACATATGAGAAAATCCTCAGCTTCACTTATCATCAGGGAAATGCTAATCAAAACTACAATGAGATACCACCTAATACCGGTCAGAATGGCTATCATTAGAAAGTCAAAAAACAATGGGGGTTGGCATGGCCATGGAGAAGAGAAAATGTTTCTGCATCATTGGTGGGAATGTAAGCTAGTTTAACCTTTGTGGAAAGAATGTGATATTTTCTACAAGGACTAAAAATTGAGCTACCATATGATCCAGCTATCCCACTTCTGGGAATATACCCAGAGGAACATAAATTGCTCTACCAAAAAGACACCTGCACACGCATGTTCATTACAGCACTATTCACAATAGCAAAAACTTAAAAGCACCCAGATGCCCACTGAAAGTCGACTAGATTAAAAAAATGTGGTACATATATATGATAGAATACTATGCAGCCATAAAAAACATAGGCATGTCCTTTGCAGCAACATGGATGCAGCTGGAGACCATCATTCTAAGTGAACTATCACAGAAACATAGAACTGAATACCACGTGTTCTCACTCATCAGTGGGCCCTAAACATTGGGCACGTGAATTTTTTGGTGTTGACTTTATCTTTCCTAAATATTGGAATAATGTAGAATAGCCAGACAAAACTCAGTCTCATGCTGTTTATTGTGCATTGCTCACTCTGGGCACCAGACTTTTGTTGGCAAAACATAGGTCTATGTCATTTAGTTTTGTTGGTGTTTCATTAGTTTTGGAAGAGCTTTTTCTTTTTTTTTTTGAGTTGGAGTCTCACTCTGTCACCCAGACTGGAGTGCAGTGGCCACTCCCGGCCACCACAGCCTCGACCTGCTGGGCTCCGGTGATCCTTCCGCCTCAGCCTTCCTAGTAGCCGGAATTACAGGCTTGCGTTACTAGGCCTGGCTGATTTTTTGATTTATTGTAGAGATGAGGTCTCGCTGCCCAGGTGGGTCTCGAACCCGCGGGCTTAAGCAATCCTCTCACCTCAGCTTCCCAAAGGCGCGGGATTACAGGCTGAGCCACTGAGCCCAGCTGGAAGAGTTTTTTTAAACACCACATGATTTTTTAAAAATGGTATTACCCTTCCTCTCGGCGAGAGCAATTTGCACTTTATTCCTCATCATGATTTATACTTTGTGATGTATAATTACTATATACACTGTGTATTCATCGTGTTCCTTATTTCCCCATTTCCTAATCTGGAGTGCAAAGAGTAAATTCTGGCCCTTGTGAATCCTCTTCTGGGTTTCTCATGTTTAATATGTTTCTTACGATTGTTCTTTCAGGTTAAGATGTCACGTCAACTTCTACCTTCTGGAACCTTGCTAACACATCTGTCTTTGCTTATGCATCTACTCAAACACAGTTAATGCTGAGTTTTATCAGTCGATACTTAGAAAAGCCTTACTTTTCTGTGAGCTCTGCAAGATGTTTGTATTGCTGTGCAGGACGATAGTGCCCTGTCTCCAGTCTGACAGCTCCATATCTGTGTTCACTTCCTATTAGTAAGATAAATGCTACAGTTATAGAAATGCTGTTAAAGCCTTGTTAAAGAAGACTTCTCCCCCTCCCTCACATCCAAATTTACCCTGCCTCCAACTGGGTAGTAACATGGACTATATGCGACACTCTTTGTAACGCGTTCAAAAGGCTCCCTTGCTCCTCTTCCCCAACCTGAAGAAGTGTCAATTATGGGAATGTTTTTATGCATTTTTGTATTTGCCAAATGTAATAACTAATGTTGCTTATTCTTTGTGCTTGGTGCATAATTAGGAATGCTATAAATACTTGTTGTAGGGATATATGATTATCTTAAAGGTTTATTTTTATATAGATACCACATAATATGAGTTAAAAATTATGGAACTCTAGTTTTAAATAAATTGGGAGTATAATCAAGAACTGCAAAATGACAAAATATGTTGAATGCAATTTAACTACTGGTATATTTATTTTCATGCCCTTTGGAGATGCAAGTGATCTATAAGTCCAGGGAAGAAAAAAGTTTCCTGCAAGCTCTCACTAGAAATGTATAAGATTCTGGCTATCTCTGTGGAAACCTTATTGGCTCACAGCCAGTATTGTGCAGATATTAAAGACATCACTCTTGTCCTGGACGAATGATTGTGGGCTGCAATATGCTACAATGCAAAGTAATAGACTCACGTCTGTATAATTATAGCAAAAGTCAGATGGCTTGGTGAAGAACATTGGCGTTCAGCTATGAAATACAGTCAATCTACAGTCTACAGTAATATTAAAAATAATGTGGATTTATTTTGAACCTGTTCTGTGCCTGATGTTCTGAAAAGTAGGTATTATCATCCTCATTGTACAGAAAAGGAAACGGAGTCTTGTGGTTATTAACCTTTCCCATGGTCTCATCTAAGATTTGCGATTCAAACCTCATACTCCCGGATTCCAAAATCCTTGCTGTTTCCATGGCTCCTCACAACTTCAACAGAAACTGGGAAGCACTCTTAAGAGAAAGATGATCCCCATGTAGAAGCAATGGAGAGAGACTATTTTGGCAGTTGTATTTGGAGGAAGAAGTTTCCAGAAGCCATATTTTTGGGTAGACTATATAATTTAGCAACAACACTGGTATGGCTCATATGATTTTTTTTTTTTTGAAGTCTTTGTTTCTTTCTGATCTGAGGTTTCTTATGCTAAATTTTTGCAGGAAAGTTCAGAGCTCATGACTTGAGAAATCAGCATGATGCCAATTTTTTCTTCACAGCTGCATAGTTGCCTTTAATAAAGACAGACTTATAAGAACTGAATTCCTCACACAAAGAGAACAGCAGTGCAAAGGCTGGCTAGATTATGACTCATGGCGGAAACATTTGACTCAACGTATAAGAGGATCTGTTATTTTTTTATGTTTGATTATTATTATTTTTAAAAATATTTTCTCCAGGGAATACACCTGTCACATAGCCAGAAGTCTTCCAACTTGGTTTTCCATTTGTTAACAAGGTACTTATTACAAAAGTTTTAAATTATTTTCAGAGTAAACAGTATTAGTCACTTTCAAAATTATATACTGTTTTGTATTTCAGTTACATATACAATTTAAGTACTATACTTCACAAACTAGGGTTGAATATAAGAGCTTAAAATCTATAGTCCTGCTTCATCAGTAAAAAATTTTCTTACTGTGATAGAAATAAATAATATTAACATACTTTTGCCTAATTACACAGACTCAAAAACTTTTAAAACACAGAAAACCGGCCGAGCTTGATAGCTCAGCCTGTAATCCCAGCGCTTTGGGAGGCTGAGGTGAATGGATTGCCTGAGCCCGAGGGTTCGAGACCCGCCCGGGCAACTTGGCAAGACCTCATCTCTACAATAAATAAAAAATTAGCCTGGCATGGTAGCACGCACCTGTAATTCCAGCTACTTGGAAGGCTGAGGCGGAAGGATTGCCGGAGCCCAGCAGGGTGAGGCTGCGGTGGCCGGGAGCATGCCACTGCACTCCATTCTGGGCGACTGAGAGTGATACAATTCAAAAAAATTAAAAAAAAATTAAAAAATTAAAAAACAGAAAACCAATATTAATAATCATTATTATCTTAAACTCACTTAAGATGCCAAGTTTAAAAAGAAATTCTTAATTCATATGTAAAAATATGTTGATATGGTGTTCAGTTACAAATGGAAACAACAGAGGGGAATTCTAAAATTAATGATCTTCAAATAATGCCAACTTACTGTGATTTCACACTAAATAATACAAGATGGAGCTAGAAGTTTATCTTTCTGATGATAAAATTCTACCTAAAACTTCAAGCTGCTAATTGTAAGAAGAAATAAATGGTTGATCGAGAGGAGAACTTAGGAGATCCTAGTTCAGTAAGCATTACATCATTGGCTGTGCAAGTGCCTCTGCACGACCTAAGAAGTCATCAGAACATCAGCACTCAATTATGATATTCATGTGAAATAGCATATTTAAGAAAAAAGTTAGAAAAAGTTACTGCTGTGCTAAATAATTAGTAAGACATTATTATTACTATTATTAATTTATTTACATGGTTTCAAATAGTTTATAGAAAATGATCACTTCAACTAAGTGTCCTCCTTACTCATTTGGAATGATCTGTTAAGAAGCTGCCTTTTGTTTTTAAAACAGTTCAGCTTCGAAGTCGCCACTTTGTTTCAATAAGGGAAAAGGGAAACCAGTAGAACCAACTGAAAGGTTCTGACGAATATTTGCTATTACTTTTCAGTTAATTACTGGTACTTTGAAATGTTATCATTTCTGTGAAGTGAAAGTCTGTGGATGAGATGTAGTTATAAATAGGCTATGCTTTGAAATACCTGCCAGGCTCAGAGAAACTTTCTGGAAAGACAGGATCCTATCTTACAGAACCTTACTAATGAAGAGATGTTCCTGGAGGAACTGTGTCTTCTCTTGGACAAAGCTGATTAGATCTAAGTTGAGCAGCTGACCACAGAGCAACTATTTTATTGTTTTTATATTGTTTATTGCTTGTCCTGACAAAACAAAGAGCTTATCAATCAAATTTTCTGCCTAGTTCTAGAGAAGGAGTAGAAGAAAGAACAGGGGAAGGGAGGAAAGAGAGAGAGAGAGGGAAAAATGGGAAATGCCATCTGTCCTAGAGTCACTACTAAGCCTCATGGAGAGTGTAACTAGAAAGTGATCAGGACTAAGGAGATAGGCTATAGAATCAAGACTGTTGGCATCAGCTAGTGCTGGGTTGGAGTCACTTCTACCACTTCATGGGTGTATGAATGATCTCTCTAAGATTTACTTATCTCGTGTATAAAATGGGGCTTATAAAATTTGCTTTGCCAGTGAAGGGATTCAAGACATGCTACTTCAAAATATGGCATGTTGGCATTTGGAGGACCCACAGAAGCAGGACATTCCCTTCTGAACTTCCTTCATCTTCTCCCTTGCAGCAGACCATAAAACCTAGGAAGGGCCCAGGCTCGGTGGCTCAGGCTGTAATCCCACGCTTTGAGAGGCTGAGGTGAGCGAATTGCCTGAGCTCGCGGGTTCGAGACCCGCCTGGGCAACTTGGCGAGACCTCATCTCTACAATAAATCAAGAAATTATTCGGGCATGGTAGTGCTTGCCTGTAGCTCCAGCTACTTGGAAGGCTGAGGCGGAAAGATCGCCAGAGCCCAGCAGGTTGAGGCTGTGGTGACTGGGAGCAGCCACTGCACTCCAGTCTGGGCGACTGAGTGAGACTCCAACTCAAAAAAAAAAAAGAAAAAGAAAAACAAACCTAGGAAGGATTCTCTAATCTTCCCATGAAGGAAGTTATGAGACCGTTTGAGAGGAACTCTAACTATTGTTGGAGGAAAGGTTCATTTCTGAAGACCCAGGGACAGAATAATCTGAACAAACAGGCCTTGTTAAATGTTCCCCAGTTTATTGTCATTAGATTATATCCTCTTTGTTCAATCCTTTTCTTGACAACTGTCCACTTTATCAATCCTAGTATAAAAAATACACAGTTTCCCAGTTTCTTTGGGCCTTCATTTCCTTTTGAAGACTCCATGTCACACAAAACCTATTAAATAAATATGTATATCTTTCTTTTGTTCCTTGGTGTTTTGTTATAGGTGCCTCAGTCATGAACCTAGGGATGGGAGAGAAAAATATATCTTTTCGTCTCTTTTCTTCATGGTTTCGAGGACCATGAAGGGATGGCTAAGACACCCCACTGGCTCTAGAACCTACAGAAGGAAAACTCATAGAAAAGTAAGAATTCTTACCAAGGTCAGCTCTTTAAAATCTCTATCTAAGTGTCTAATTGAGAGACAAAGACAAACAATTCACCTTGTGTCTTCCTTTCCAAATTCAGACTAGCAGATCAATTATTTGTTTGGATGGTGACTCTCTGGTTTCAGGCACTCATTAGCTGTTGATCCTTTTTCTTTCAGAGATAGCTATTGCTTTCCTTTTCTCTCTCTCTCTCTCTCTTTGTCCTGACAACTTGGCTCGACTTTCTACCTGTCAGAAGTACATGAGCTGTTGCTTTGTGTTGCGGGTGATCATCTTCAGACTGGGGTTCAAGAATATGGCCAGACAGAAAGATGGGTTGCAACTCTTGCCTATTAACTTACTGTTGCCAGCTCTCTGGGAAGGGGAGCATTATATGTGTTTTTCTCTATCTTTGGGAATGGTTTTGAATCTTGGAATGGTTGCATCTTTTGCATGCTCTTCTGAGGAACACTCTTGCATTCAAGTTAAGTTGTGAAAGACTTATTAGTTTCAGTTCTAAAGTCATTTGAGAAATACCTTTGGTTTATACAAAAAATTTAAAAATAGGTGTTCAAAACTGCTAGAAATATGTAGTTTTTCTTTGCTTAAGCTCAATGATAAGACTTGAAAGATTTTTTTTTTGGAGATTTATGGTCAGATCTCAGCTTAATTAGAAGCTGATATTCAAGATACATATATATCTTGAACAGACAGTAAGACCAACGCTTTCTCTTCCTCCTCCTCAGTCTATTCAACATGAAGTTGATAAAAATGAAGATGAGGTTCCACTTCTATTTAATGAATAGTAAATGCATTTTTTCTTCCTTATGATTTTCTTAATAACATTTTATTTTCAGTAGCTTACTTAAGAATACAGTATATAATATATAGTATATCCATATATACTATATATTATAGTATATCCATATATACTATATATTATAGTATATCCATATATACTATATATTATATACTGTATTCTTAAGTAAGCTACTGAGTATATATTATATACTATATAACACAAAATATGTGTTAATCAACTTTTAAGTTCAGGATAATGCTATTAGTAATATTAGGCTACCAGTAGTTAAGTTTTTGAAGAGTCAATAATTATATGCAGATTTTCAACTGTGGGGAAGCAGTTTGGTATCCCTGATGTTCCCCTGATGTTCAACATATATTTATATTTAAGGCCTCTCTTTTCTACTGACTCATGCTTCTGTCATGGAGACTTCTCAGTAAACCAAACCCCCCTTCTTGATCCCCTGCTGGCTATATGTTTCACTAAAGCCATATACTTCTTTCCTGTTGGAACTTTGGTTGGTCTGCTGGAGCTTTAATATAATGAAGACAAGGAGCCTAGTCTGATTTCTGGCAAATACTAGGCACTTGGTACCTGGAAACTTAATCTTGGTTTATTCCTCTCACTTTTGTTTGTCTTCTTGTTACCCTTCCATACTCTGCTCTATGTCTTGCACTGCCTTTTGGGGTGAGATGACTACTAATTTTTCCTCTGGCTTTTCTTTTTATAATGAGTCTTATTTCATTTTGTGCTTCTATAAAAGTATGCCACAGACTGGGTAATTTATAAAGAAAAGAAGTTCATTTGACTACCAATTCTGTAGGCTGGAAATTCCAAGAGCATAACACTGGCATTTGGTGAGGGCCATTTCATGGTAGAAAGGTAGGAGGTGGAAGTAAGTATGTGAGACAGAGAGCAAATTGGGCCAAATTCATTTTTATAACAACCCACTCTCACAATAACTATCCCACTCCCAGGACAACAACAGGAATTCATGAGGACTCTGCACTATTAGATCCTACCTCTCAACATGATTACATTGAAAAGTAACGCTCCAATACATGAACTGTTGGGGGACATATTCAAACCATAGCATTCCACACCTGGCCCCCCAAATTCATGTCCGTTTCACAACACAAAATACATTCATTTCATCATCCCAGTGGTTCCAAAAGCCTTGATTCATTTCAGCATCAATTCAAAATCCAAAGTCCAAAGTCTCATCTATACTAGATATGACTGCGACTCAAGGCATGATTCATCTTTTTTTTTTTTTTTTTTTGGGTGAAGAAAGAAAAATTGGCCGGGCTCAGTGGCTCAGCGCTTTGGGAGGCCGAGGTGAGTGAATTGCCTGAGCCCACGGGTTTGAGACCCACCTGGGCAACTTGGTGAGACCTCATCTCTACAATAAATCAAAAAATTAGCCAGGCGTGGTAGCGCGTGCCTGTAGTTCCGGCTACTTGGAAGGCTGAGGCAGAAAGATCACCAGAACCCAGAAAGTTGAGGCTGCGGTGGCCAGGAGCGTGCCACTGCACTCCAGTCTGGGCTATAGAGTGACACTCCAACTCAAAAAAAAAATAAAAGAAAGAAAAGCTTATTTAAAAAGTAAATTAGAGAGAGAGAGAGAGAGAGAAGGGAGAAAGAAGATTCACCTCCCCAAGGTGGGAGAGGGGGCCAGAGCCAGAAATCATGGCGACAGCCATAGCTCAAAGAGCACATAGCCATGCCAGTCTTGCAAGGCAATGGCCACCTGACTCATCTTGAGGCAAATTCCTTCCAGCTGTGGGCCTGTGAAATTAAACAAATTATCTCGTTCCAAAATATAATGTTGGGAAAGACATAGAATAACAATTCCCATTTCAAAAGAGAAAAATGGGCAAGAAGAAGGGAATCAGAGGTCCCAGGTAAGTCCAAAACCCAACAGAGAAAGCATTAAGGCTTAAAACTGGAGAATAAACTCTTTTGACTCCATGTTTTGCATTCTGAGCACACTGGTGCAGGGGTTGGGCCACCAGGGCTTCGGGTAGCCAGGCCTACACAGCTTTGTTGGACTCAGCCCATGATTAGCTCTCTTGGATTGGTGATGCATGCTGTTCTGGGGTCTTGGTGGCAGACCCACTCCCATAGCACCTCTAGGCATTGTCCTAGTGGGAACTCTCTGGTGGCTCTACCTATGACAAATCTCTTTTGGATCTTACAAGCTATCTATAACATCCTTTGATATCTAGATAGAGGAAGCCATGCCCCTACAGCTCTAGTGTTCTGCACACCTGCCGACTTAACATCATGAGGATGCCACCAAAATTGCCACTTGCACCTTCTGGAGTGACAGATCAAGTCGCATCTGGGCCTGCTTGTGCTGCAGTTGGGTTGACTGGAGAGCACTGAGCAAAAATGTGGGAAACAGAGTCCTGATGTGGCTCTAAGCAGCAAGTCCATGGAGGGCACCCAGGGTCCATTTCTCAAAGCCATTCTGTCCTAAAGCTCTGGGCCTGTGTTGGGAAGGTTAGCCTGGAAGATCTCTGAAATGTCCTCACGGTGATTCTTCTATTGTCTTGATGAATAACACTTGCTCTATTTTATCATATTAATTTCTTCAGCAGTCACTTGGTCTCACTCTTAGTATTCTCTCCTGAACAGATATTTTCACTCTTTACATGGCTAAGCCGCAAATTTTCCAAATCTTTCCAATATGCTTCCCTGTTAAGTCATCCCTTTGAGCTCATATCTCACTGTATGTGGTTACAAGCAGCCATGCAGCAGCTTAGCTATTTCTTCTATCAGGTATTCTAGTTCATCACTCTTAAGTTCTACATTCCACAAAGTCCTAGGACATGGACATAATTCAGCCAAGATCTGTGCTACTAAGAGCAAGAATCAGACACCCCTTCTCTGCATTTTAATTTAACAAATTTTTCTTCTTTTTTGAGTCACTTCAAAGAAATCTTTATTCTTTTCTGCTCAGGAAACTGGTTTTATATTCATTTACTACAAAATTCCTCTGGCTCTCTGGAAACCAAAGTTAAATAAATCTCAAGGTTTATTATTGTTATTATTATTATTTTCTATCAGGCTTTTAGTCTACCATGGCACTTGGAATCAGTCATTAATAACTGAGATACAAAATAATTCAGATTGTATATGGCAGCTCATGCCTGTAATCCCAGCACTTTGAAAGGATGTGGTGGGAGGATCCCTGGAGACCAGGAATTCGAGAGCAGCCTGGGCAACAGAGCAAGATCTCATTTCTACAAAAAATAAAAAAATTAGCCGAGTGTGGTGGTGCATGCCTGTAGTTCCAGTTTCTTAGGAGGCTGAGGCGGGAGGATTGATTGAGCCTAGGAGGTTGAGGCTGCAGTGAGCCAGGACTGCGCTACCGCACTCCAGCCTGGGCGACAGAGTGAGACTTTGTGTCAAAAAAAAAAAAAAAAAAAATTGACAGTATGTGTGGTAAAATAATTATAACTCAAGACTTCCCTAAAATGACTCACACAAGTATGTAAGTTTGAATTCAATAACTACAGCTTGCATTAGGCATACCAGTGAAGTGAAAAAAATCTTTCAAAAGTAAACTTGTACATAAGGAGAAATGTATTTTGTATTTTGAATACTTTGTATTGTGTCAAGATACTCCACTATTTTCTAGAATAAGTAAATCAGGTGCATGGTCAATTTTTTGATTTTCTTATTTATTTTTTTAAAGACTGGATTTAAACTCTTGATATAAAGCAGACTTTTAATTTCCCGTTTTTCAAAGATAATATTGAAAAGGTCACTTTCTAGCTTTTAAAGTTTTAAGAAATGACTCATTGTACTACCACTGTCTTATAGGCTTCAAAATCAAATTTCCGGTCAGTATTGTGCATTTTGATTTGGCAAACATGTATCCTTTTTATGTGTTGTAATGGAACTTATTATTAAGAACCTTTTATCGCTGGTTCCCATGTTTTAGTTAGATCTTTAGAAGGCTTCATTAAATAGATAAAAAGAACATTGCATGCTTTAATGAAATACACTGAGTGTTTGTGTCAATTGTTAACAAAAATCTCTGATCAAGATTCATAAAAGATCTGAAAAGTCTCTCATGTTATTGATTTCAGATTTATCTTTAGATATTTGTGTATTTTTACCATTTCCCAATGAGTAAAGATGCCTATATCAGACACACGAATGTTCTCAAGCCTGCAGCCTTGTTCCCCAGAAATATAGCATGCAAAAGAGGGTTATTTCAAAACCTGGGTCATCAGTGAATAAGGGTATTTTCATTTCTTTTCCTCTCTAGTAATCAAAAGCTGTGGAAGCTTTCGTGCCCAGACATGGCAGAGCGTTTGACTGAGAGTCCTGTATGGCTTGAGGGTGGCTGAAAGACTGTCTGACAAAGCCTAAATGCCCTGAGGAATGGCCAGGGCTGTACCCTCTGGATTGTGGTCCAGCTGGGTCCAGTGGATCTGGCTTGGCTTGCTTTCAGCTCTGGTTCAAAGCACGCTGGAAAACCTACTTAATTCACATTCTTGGGAGGCACAACACAGAGCAAAGTAAATTATAGGCTCACCAAAGACCCGTTTGAAAATCTCCAATCAGCCTCAGAAGCGACTGTCATTCTAGAAATATTTACTGAACACCTAACTTGGTTTCAAGGCTATCTAACTCCAAATTCCCCCCCAGACTTTGTGTTTTTATTGACTCATTCTCCTTAGAGAGATAATTTAGAGATCATTTTCTGTGACAAGGGATCAAAACTCAGAGAATGGTTCATTTATTCGTCTTTCCCCTGGGAAAGATACACTAACTTATATTTCTTAGAAAACGGATTGTTTAATCATTGATGGTATTTCTTAAAATCTCTGAATATGGTTATTCAGTGGTTTTTTTTTCCATAATGCTTTTTGTTATTGTTTCTTAATCGTTTTCTAAACTTAACTCAACATCTACTTAGGAACTGTTTGGGTTCTGAGGCTTTCCTGAAGAAACAGGAATCATTCCCGTGGGTGTGCACGTACATAGTCTTTAATTTTTTTTTCAAAATTATGTCTGTTTTTAATGATTTATGAGAACATCAATTGGGAACATCAAATGGGTTCCAAGAAAAGACCTCGGAGAAGAAAACTACCATAAATATGAACAGAAATGAGGAGATGGCCTCAGGCTCATCCTGAAGAAAGAAGCAGACTTTTAAAGCTCCTGTGCACATTGCACAGCCTACTAACTTTATTAAAAACACTACAAGGAGGCTTGTGTGGTTATTTCGTTGTTATGATGCTGAATTCCACTGATTGGGCATTCCCTCCCGTCTCCCCCGTTTCCACTGCGGGATGTTTGAACATCCCTAATGCAGCTGATGATTTTCAAGCAAGGGAGGACTCACGAATAATCATCTTGGGAAGTGTAAGAACTTCCCAGAGGTGACGTCACCGTACAAGAACTAGTTACGCGTGCTCTAAATATTACTTAAGCGGTTTGCAACCCACTTCTCCGTACGTTAATCAACATACTTTGCGATCCTTTGTAAGTTCGAACCTCTGCAACAAGCACGGAGAAAAGCAAAGACGCAAAACTCAAATGCGTGAAGCTTGGACATTTCCTCGCCCGGAGGGACTGCTCGAGTCCGGCAACCAGCCGGTTTGGAGTCAGGAGCTTGCTCCGGTGGATTTGGAGGACGCCCCAGCAGGGTCAGGGCCCTTTCCGTTTGGCCTCCGAAGAGAAGCTTGTAACCCTCCCCCTCCCCCCGGCAGGGAGGCGTAGTTCAGGGCGAGAGGTTCGAACACCGGGAGCGGGACTCGGGCGGCGGGCGGCGCGGCTCGCGGGCCTCCGGGCTTCGCGCCCGGGCG
>NW_007258975.1:133338-223349 GCF_000164805.1 Carlito syrichta | reverse complement strand
GGGCCTCCCTCTTCCAGGCGGCGGGGGCGAGCGCGGCGCGGCGCGGCGCTGGGGAGCACGCGTGGGCGGGTGTCCTCCCGCACGCACGCGGCGCCGCCGCCGCTCGCCTTTGGGACGAATCTCTCTGGAGCAACCCCTCACTTTCCGTGTGGGGATGGGTGTGGGGATGCGTGTGGCGGAGCCCAGGGTGCAGCTCGACGCGGGCCTTAGAATCTCATGCAGACACCCGGGAGCTTCTTCCCTCCTCCTAGAATGTGTCATGCGCCTTCTGGGAGGTGTGCCAGCTCGATCATCTTCGAATCTCTGTAGCTTTTTTGTCTGCTTTTTTGGATGTTTCTCTGACATCGGATCTGTCGCTCCTTCCAGAAAGTTAGAGGCATGTGACCATTGCAAGCACATTGCCCTGTTCATGCAGAAACGTCCTGGAAATGTTGCCTGTTGGAAGCAGAGACCTAGAAGAGAGTTTATGGGAACTTTCCAAATCTTTGGATTCGGAGTTAGAACACTCGAATACACTATCACTTGTGTTATAGTCGTTTCACAGGATGTGAAATCTGGAGTCACCAACACAGGGGTAAAGCGAGCGCCCAGGGTAATAGCAGCCACCCATTTACTAAGCAAATACTTTGTGCCGGGAGGTTTACCTGCACCGTAACTTCACCGGGACAACACTCCCCTGATATCAGGTGTAATCCTCACTTAAGAGATGAAAAAGCAGAGATTCTGCAACGTTATATTTCCTGCTGAATTAGTAAATCAGACTTCAAACGTATGGGTTCTGAGTCTAAAGCTCCTATTCTTTCCAGAGCATTTGTTGCCTCTTCTGGAGCAATGGACATGATAAACTTCTGTCCTTGCCACCATCCAAGCCTCTCCCCACCATCCCCATTGTTAGCAGATATTTTGTAAAATGGAGGTTTGGCCAAGAGCAGATTTGCTCCGGTAAGGTATGCTTCACAGGATGCACCCAGAGACACCAGGGGCCTTTCAACTGTGTACGAGCCTCTCCCCTCAGCCTCTGACCTAAAACGCTGGTGAAGGTTGGCAACATCGCCTCCAGTCATCCTTCAGAGCAAACTTGGTCAAAATAAACCGAATATTTACTGTTTCAAATGGGAGTTGGGGAGAATGCTCAAATGTGAAAAACAAAAATCAACACTTTATCTGAATTAGAGATGTATCGAAGAGATGTTGCCTGATGGCCAAATGTTAACGTCTACGTTTTTCCCAAGCCAAATGGCAACCGCTGTCAAGTGACTTCTGTACAGAGTGAAATTCTGCTTTTAATTCATTCTCATAAGATGTGAAAAATTTCCGAATCGACTTTTCTTGAAGGTCTTTGACTTAAATGTAATTACTTAAAAAATGAAACACAGTTCTTAAAAATCATTTTGTTTAATGATTCGAATAGTAATGTACCAAAAAGTTCTACAAAGATTGGAATTGTTACATAATCCTTACTTTTTGATTTATATTACTGTTTAGGTGTTCAGAAACAACTGGCTAAGGTACTTTCTTTTGGTATTTTGATTTATTTCAGTTTATTTTTTCATGTATTTGGTTTTTGGAGGTACTTTATTTTTGAGCATGGAAGGAAAATCTTCCCAAATCATATATTATTGCATTATTTTACTATTGCAATGATAGATACTTATCTTTTCTTGGCTAGAGTAACTTTAATATATAAAACACATAGGGATTTTCCTTCAGATCACATCTAGAATGCTTACCTATATTTCAAAGTGAATATGCAGATGTTTGCAATAAATCCAAACTATTATTGACATTTAGTTACGATCCCAAGATAGTCACTCACAAGTTCATGGACAAGTCCATTGCTTTCCAAAGGTTGAGGACAAAGGTGAAGCAGAATAGCAGATTTTAGCTGAATTATTAGGCTGTAGCTGAATATCAATACATCCTTTACCAGTTTGTGTAAAGGCAGTCTCTCAATTTTTGAGTATTTTCCAAGTTACCTTATATTAAGTCTTACTGACTGTAAATCAAAGGATCTGAGAGAGTTATCAGCAGCTTTATTAAGGACCTTATTTAAAAGTTTTCCTGTTCTCTTTTCTAAACAAATTCTGGAATATACCAATTTAAATGCACGTGTTGGAAATTACAGATGTTTTGTCACAGTTTTATAACACATGTGCTTGTATAACACTCCTGTTTTAAAAAACAATCACAATTCAAGCCATCTGTTGATTTTAAATTCAGAGAATCTAATCCAGACCGAAGGTGGGGTATCTTGCTAGAAGCTCCATCCCCATTACATTCACCAGATTGAGTGAGGATTTCCTTGCCATTGGGGCCCCTTAAGCCTTCTCTAGACCCACCCTTTTTGGGCAGTGTTTCCTAGAGTGAGTGGGGCTCTGCAGCAGAATCATGTAATTCCTCGGCTCTACCTTAGTTTCACCAGATTTTTCCTTGGCAATTGTCCTTTTTGTGGGCCTGCTGCCTCTAATTTTTGTGTTTTCTGGGCAGTATAAGATCTATACAGCAACAAAATTAAGAAAAGGAGAGTATTGGAAAGCCCTTGAGTAGATTAAGAAGGCCTGAATTCATTCATACTTTCACACATTGTAGTTTGTAAAAAAAATGAAATTGATACCTTTTGCATGCTACGTGCCAGACCCTGTTCTAAGTGCTTGCTGTGTTATCTCATGAGCATGGGTTAATGCTTCAATAACGACGTGGCATTTTAGATTGCAAAATATGCAGGTTAAAATTAATATCATGATTATTCTCCCCCTAGCCTGCTTGGGTGACACTTTTTGTACCTGCAAAGTGGAAAGGTAAAGCATAAGGGAAATTCAAGCTCTCAGATTTTGTGATTTTTAAGGAAAAGAGTGAGGTGGGAAGTACACCACTACCAGCCTTCCTTCCCTTTAGCTTTATTTTAGGCTGCAGATTTTTCTTTGACTTTCATTTTTTAAATCTTTTTTATGTGGCAGCCACCATGCTAGGCCCTGGGGGTACACAGGTGAGCAAGACAGACAAGGTCTTCATCTGCAAGGAGCTTGTTTCTTTTTGTGGGGAGATAGGCAATAAACAAGTAGAAAAAGGAAGATTGCTAAAATAATGGAAACACTTGTTACATTAAATGAAGGGAATACACAGATGAGGCTTTCAGGAATGAGGGTGGAACCTTCTTTAGGTGGGCCAGCAGGGAAGACCTCCCTGAGGAAATGACACTTAAGCAGAGACCTGAAGGAGCTGAGCCAGCCAAGAGGGCTTTTGAGGAAGAGAATTCCAGAGAGCTTGGACTAAGGTGCTAGTACTGGGGGAGGAAATCATGGATTCAAGGTGTATTCAGCAGGACCTTCTAAAGGATTAAATGAGACAGATAATTGAAAGGGAAGACTGGGATGATTCGGCTTTTGGTTTGACGAACTGGGTATATGTTGGTGTCATTTACTTACATGTAAAGTATATCATTTTGGAAACCATTTTGTTCACATGTTCACATAGGATATGTGGTCAAAAGAACATCGAAAGTAGCCGACATTTGGTAGGCACCTGATCCAAATAGGACACTGTACTAAACAGTATTGATAAAAGGAGTTACTTTTTATGTATTGTGGGACTTACAGCCTTTTTGGGAAAATGGAGATGCACTACAAAGATTAAAAACTTTATTTTTTAGATATGAAATGCCCAAATTTATATCACTTGTATGGTTTGATTTTGCCAGACACTAATTTTGAGTTAGGTGAGGGAGATAGAGAAGTAAACAGTTTGCATGCAGTTTGACTAGTACTGTGATAGACAGTAACATGAGATCGTGTGAGCAGAATATCATAGAAATTCAGAAGAGGATGTACTCTTCCTGGTCATCAAAATAAGTCATCAGAAAATGCAGGGGGTAATTCAATAAGAATTTACAGAGGAGGTGAATTTCATGAGAGGTATTATCACTTTGATTATTGAGCATTTTGAGGTTACATGTATTATTTCATTTTATTCTTCCACTAACCTTCTGAAGTAGATACTGTTATTTTACCTGTTTTCAGATGAGGCAGTTGAAGCAAAGAGGTTGGCCAATGTGACAGACTGAGTGGTAGACTGGTGATTTTTGTTTCAGGGAATCTGATCAGATTTTTGTGCTTTTAATCAGCTTAGATGGAGTTGAATGGTTTGTAGGTAGAATTGTTAGAAATACAATTGAATTAGTCCTTGAAGGGCTAGACTTTGTGACAGAGCAAGGAAGTTGTTTAAACCTTTCCACTGAAGCACCCTTGCAGAGGAGCCCATGGCAGCCTGATACCGTCATAGACAGTCACACATTTTGAGTCTGGATTTTCTGTTTGTTATGCAGTTGCATATTTTGTTTCTTTTCATTGTACAGCAGTCTTAAGCAATTAATTATCCCCAATTTACAGATAACAAACTTTCTCAGTTATTACCTTTGCCAGAATTTTGGCAGACTTTCTTAAGTTGACCTTTTAGAATTTTTCTTTGCTTTCTAATCCATTCTTTATGTTAACATGCTAAAACCTTATCTGATCTTTAGATATACACAGCTGACTCTTGAACAATGCAGGGATTAGGGGCACTTAGCTATTGCAGTGGAAAATCCGAGTATAACTTTTAACTTTCCAAAAACTTTACTAATAGCCTGCTGTTGACTGGAAGCCTTACTGATAACATAAATAGTCGATTAACACATGTTCTTTTTATTATATGTATTAGATACTTACAGTAAAGTATCTTACAGTAAAGTACAGTAAAGATATTCTTACAGTAAAATAGACTAGAGAAAACAAAGTGATATTAAGATCATAAGGAAAAGAAATGTATTTACTCTTTATTAAATGGAAGTGGATCATCTTCATCCTTGCCTTTATGTTGAGTAGGTTAAGGAGGAGGTGGAGGAGGGGTTGGTCTTGCTGTCTCAGGAGTGGCAGAGGTGGAAGAACATCTGCATATAAGTGGACCCCTGTAGTTCTAACTCATGTTTTTCAAGGATCAACTGTCCTTATTTTCCTTTGTATCCGCACTAGAGGATCTGTAGTTTGTACACACTTGGCATAGCAGAGCTATTTGGTAGCCGGGTTGGGATTTTAAAAAATAACTAAGGATTAAAAAGAAAGCTGAAGAAAAGCAAAAGGAAATAACTTATAAATGAAATAAGCATATGTCTCTACCAGATTTCTGATCTCTGAGTTCCAGTAAAAGCACTAAAGAACTTTTCCCAGACCTGGGTCTTCTTAATACATATCAGTCACAGTGAATTGACCAGCTGGGGCAGGTTTGTTCTTGGTTCTCTTCCCTCCCAACTCTGCTTTTTTGCCCAGGAGTTCCTGATAGCAGCCTGTGTCCATGAATTCTAGGGCAGCCACCTATTATGCTTTACCCTTTTCATGAATATGAAAATTTCTATTTCAAACTTTCCACCTGTTCCAGGTTCTTGTCCACTGCTTTTCAGGGCAAAAGTTATTGGCAGCACTAGTGAATGTTGTCTGTTACCTCTCTAACAAATTACTGCAAATGTAGTACTTTAAATTTAACACAAATTTATTAACTTATGGTTCTTGAGGTCAGGATTCTAAAATGGGTGGGGTTGAGGGTATGGCTGGTTTCTTCTTGAGGCTGTGAGGGAGAACCTGTTTCCTTGCCATTGCAGTTTTCTAGAGGCTGTCTGCATTTCTTGACTCTGGCCCCACATCATTCCAGACTCTGCTCTGTGGCCACATTTTCTTTGCTGACTTACACCCTCCTGCCTTCCGCTCATAAGGACTCTTGTGATTAGGCCCACCCAGAAAATCTGGATAACCTTTTTTTCTCAGAATCCTTAATGTAATCATATCTGCAAAGTGCCTTCTGCAATGTAAGGTAACATACAGATTCTGGGCATTAGTATGTGACCATCTTTGGGCCATTATCCAGCCTCCCATGTTTCCAAAGTATAATTCTTCCCTGCCATTATCAGTAGCATTTTACAATAACTAGCGGGTGAGCCCTTCCCCACGTACTGGTTCTAAAAAAGTATATCCCATTGCAAATACAGTGCATGAATTATATTCTACCTTGTTTGCAGTATTGATTCTGGCGCAGGTCTACAAGTTTAGCATTCTTGCAGTAAACCTAAGTGAGTGGTTCCTTCAGAAAAAAGGAAAAGAATGTGTGAATATGAGCAGTAGTGTAGAAGAGAATAGACTTCGGTAGTGTTCTACTGTTGAAAACTACAGACTTCCAAAGTAATCTAACTGGCATGTCCTCATCTACAGAGGAGAACACTGAAGCCCAGAGGAGAGTGGCGCAGAGTCCTGCAGCCAGCAACAGCCTCTCAGCTCCCTGTGCCTCCCACAATGCCAACTCCCTCTCTTTCAAACCAAGGCAGACACCTTGATTCTCATTGAGGGATCTGTACTAAAGATATTTGGTGAGGTAAAGCCCCAAGTAAAAAAAAAATAAAGGTTTAAAGCTGAGTTTCTCAAAATACAGTAAGATTTTTAAAAAGTCAAATTGTATAGGGTTAGAAAAAACATCAAAGAAAAAAAAAACCTAAAAAGAAAAGTTAGTAAAAGCATGCAGAAGAAAAATCACATGCCTAAATGTTAATACAAGGCTAGATTTTGTGGAATAAGTTAGAGTGTTGATCAGCTTAGAAGGTGACTTTCCTAAAGAAACAGTGGATTTGTACACTAGGGCTAAATTTCTGTCAGTGTGTTTGCCTACATTTCCTGGTGGCTGATGATAACTAATCTGGAAACATAATCAGAGGAGAAATAATCCTCATGAAACCTGCCGTCTCTGCTATCTGTTTTCTATGTTCACACATTCGTGCTTCTCCCCAGTGACTCAGTACAACTTTGTATTTCTGGGTGTTATTTCACATTAAAAAATACATGTAACTAATCAGCTTAAACTGATATTTTCTCCAAAACTTATATATAACATATATATACATACATATATATATAGTGATGATAGCAGATACAATTAATTCCACAAATATTTATTGAGCAATGGCATTGTTAGGTACTGTGCTACTTTCTAGTGGAAGAAGGGTGAGTGACAGAGACAGCAGTCACAGGATGCTTATATGGTGTGCAGTTAATCCCTGCAATACACCTGCAAGGTGGCCATTAGTGTATCACTGTCTTATAAGTGAGGGAGCAGATGTTGAGGAAGGCTAGATCAATGATAAGTGCATTAATCAGAATTTGAACTTAAGTCATTCCATACACTTTTTCTTTAAAAAGTTTCTTTCTCTAGCCTCATAAAATGCTGTATTCACAAATACATAAACACATACATATACTTAAAAAAAATGATTTTACAAAAGTAAAAAGAGAGCAAATTTACTTCATCATCTAATTCCTCTAAGTCTTTGGCTCTGTTATTTTTAATGACTGAATATATTCTATGCTATGGATATGCCATAATTTTCATTTATTCCGGTCTGGTTTTACACATTCATTCAACAAATCTTTATCACATTGTATGCTAAGACTTGTACTTGCTACTTTTGGGTACAACAGTGAAGAAAATAGATATTCTGGTACTTGTGAAGCTTGCATTTTAGTGAGGGGAGGCACACGATAACTGCAAATTTATTAGGTAAATTTTATATGATAAGTGCTATAAAAGAAGGAAAAAGAAGAACTGGGTGTGATTGAGTTGGCAGAGTAGGTATGCAGGTATGTGTAGAAGGACATTACAAAAGTTGGGTGGCCCAGTGAATCCTCACTAAGCAGGGGAGATTTGGGCAATGATTTGAGGGATGGTAGGACATTAGCCAAACATGTTTCTAGGAGAAAAGCGTTCTTGGAAAGGTGGAAAGGGCGACTACAGAAAGGTCTTAAGATGGGGTGCAGATTGCCGGTCACCTTTTAGAAGCGAGGAGGCCAATGTGGCTGGGCTGGAGTGGGTGTGCGTGGGGGCAAGTTCAAGGGGAGGAGGGCAGAGTTAGAGGAGGAAGGGTGTTAGGAGAAGTACCACGCGCTTAGCGCCTTTTTGGCCATTGTAAAGACTTTGGCGTTTATTCTGAGTGAAAAGGAGAGGCACTGCAGGGTTTTGAGCAAAGGAGTGACGTGTTTGTCAAGGATTACGCTGGCTGCTGTGCCACGGGGAAAGTGTATAAACTGGGAGACTTGTTAGGATTCTTTCTGGTAATGCATGTGGGAGATGATGGTAGTTTAGACCCAGAGGGTGGTGGTTTTGGTGGTGCATTTTGATGGTAGAGATAATAGAATATGCTTAGGGTATTGGATGTGGAGTGTGAAAGAATTGGGAGGATTAAGGATGATTCCACGAGTTTAGCCTGAGGAATTGGAAGGATTGGTTTAGCAGCCAACATCTGAGATGTGAGATTGTGGGTGGAGCAGACCTGGGTAGGTCAGGAGTTCAGTTTAAGGTTTGCTGTTTCTGAGATGTCTGTTAGCCGACAAGGGGATATGTCAAAGAGGCAGTGAGATACAATTGTATGCTGCAGTTCCTCCTTCTCATCTTTTAGGCCATTTTGGGCATATGTATACGCTGTATGTGTTGTAGACCTCAGAGTCCCTTTTTACTGTCTTCTATTAGACTGTCAATTATTTTTTAGAGCAAAGTCAGGTTGTTTTTGTTATTTACCTTTAGTTTTTCACCATTTCTGGAGCTCTTCGTTTCTTTGTTTTCAACTAAGTTTCTGTCTGGGTATCATATGTGCTCTGAATGCTGAAGAACTTCATTTAACATTTCTTGTGTCACTGATCTGCTGGCAGTGAATTTTCTCAGCTTTTGTTTGTCCATCCATCATGCTCTTGTTCTTCTCCCAGCAGTAGACTTCTCTGTGTTGTTTTTGGGTACTTTGTAGGCTGATAGTGAAGGGACACCGAGGGAGGGTTCTCCATTGTCTTGTTCCAGACTCACTCTTTTTTTTTGAGTTGGAGTCTCACTCTGTCTCCCAGACTGGAGGCAGTGGCTGCTCCCAGCCACTGCAACCTCGACCTGCTGGGCTCTGGCGATCCTTCCGCCTCAGCCTTCTGAGTTGCCGGAATTACAGGCACGCGCTACCATGCCCGGCTGATTTTTTGATTTATTGTAGAGATGAGGTCTCGCCAAGTTGCCCAGGCGGGTATCGAACCCGCAGGCTCAGGCAATCCACTCACCTCAGCCTCCCAAAGGCGTGGGATTATAGGCTGAGCCACCAAGCCCGGCCAGACTCACTCTTGCATAAGCTTTATCTGCCTGGACCCTAGGGCTTTCTCAGTATTCCTGCTCCTCTTCCCCACAGAGCCAGACATTTGCCTTGTGTCAGTGGTAGGTCTTTTGTGTGAGAGCATTTCCTGTTCCTTCTCTAGTGGTAGGAGTCCTTTGATGGTTATGACTGAAGTGGCTGAGCCTGTGCTGTTTTCTACCGTTGTTTCAGCAGCAGTGGTTTTCTACCTGTGTCCTGGAGTAACATGGTTTGCTGCTTTTCTTGCAGTGGCTAAAGGCTTTCTGCTGATATGAAAAGAGGATCAGGACAGAAGGTGTAGGTTGTCAGGCCATTCTTTTAGCAGCTGCTGCTCCCACCTGCATGCCTTCACCACTGAGGAAGTCTCTCTCTGTTCTCCTGTCTGTTCCCCAACCTCTCTCATATGGGGAGGTTCTTGGAAAAGTGTGTGCCTGCCCATCTTACAGTAGTTCTCCACCTTCACGTTGTCTCATATTCTTCCTTTAGCAAGTTGTGAACATGTTAGTTCATTTTGGATGGTGGCTGGCAGCTTTTTCTTCTGTGACTTACCACAGGTAAGCCAGTGCTCTTCTCAAGAAAAGTTCGGATTTTGTAGTTTATCAGACTTTCTCATTGGTAGGATAGGAGTGATACTTTTTTTCATTTTCTTCTTGGTAGAAACTGAACTTTTAAATACAGTTTTTAAATTAAATGCAATTTTCTTTATATTCTTATTTTTTAATTATTTAATTATCCTGCCCAGATTTGAAAGAAATATTTTAAAGTCTCTAGTTCTCTTGTATTTCTAATACTGTACTGCAGTTTCTCACTACTATATCTTTTTCATAAATTCAGTTGTATCATCATTTAATGTTCTTTAATCTGTTTAGTGCATTCAGCCATTAATTTAACCTTATTTGATATTGACACAGTTGCCCTTCTTTTCTTTCTTTTTATTTATTTATTTATTTATTTACTTATTTGAGCTGGTGTCTCACTCTGTTGCCCAGGCAGGAGTGCAGTGGCACAATTATGGCTTACCACAGCCTCAACCTCCTGGGCTCAGGCGATCTTTCCGCCTAAGCCTCCAAAGCATCTGAACTACAGGCTCACGCTACCACACCTGGCTAATTTTTTCTGTTGAAACAAGGTCTCGTCATATTGCCTAGGCTGGTTCTGAACCCCTGGGCTCAAGCAGCCCTCTCGCCTCAGCCTCCCCAAGTGTTGGGATTATAATCATCAGCCACCATGCCTGGCCTCCTGCTTTTGTTCATCCGCCCATTTTATTTCTAATCATTTTGTGTTACCTTTTTAAAAATCATATTGCAGCTAGATTATATTTTATAATGTAGTGTTCACGTCTCTGTTTTTTCCTTTCTTCCTTTTTGTTACTTGGTTAGTTCTACTCTTCTTTTTCTTTAATGATTTTTTTAATTCCTCCTCTCTTTCACAGTCAGTTGTACATGATTTTATTATTTGCTAGCTAGAGTTCAACCTTTCCTTTCACAAAAACACATAATTTTTCCCACAAGATATTACATTTCCCTATGACTTTCCTCTTTTCCTTTCTTCCTGCCCCTCTCTCCCCACGTAGCTTTTAGAATGCTTTCACCTTCTTGCCTACCTTCCCTAACAGCTCCTCTAAGTTTCGGTTACTGGTATGTTACTTGATAGAATTTCTTTTAAAAGTTTGTCCTTGTTGTTTCAAGAGTTGTTATTTCGCTTATATATTCCACGTACCCAGTTTATTGTTACATGTTAATTGTGTGTCTATATGCACCAGTAATGCATCTTCTTCCATAGACTTTTTGTGGCTCTTTTTCTCATTAGATCATGTGGTAATATTCTCTCTAAATCTGTGTATATCATCAAGTAGCTCTTTTTCTAGCTGACTGTAAATGATTTCTTGACTAGGTAGGTGATTCTCAAGTCGTAAGTTTTTCCTTGTGGTCTGTAGATATTTTCTCACCATTTTGCAGGTTCCAGTTGGAGATCTGAAGTTTGATGCCATTCTGACTTTTTATACTTTACAGGTAACCTTTTGTTTATGCTTGGAAGCATGTAAGATTCAAGTTCAGGAATTTTACTGGAACATGCCTAGACTTCTTTGTCATCATTCTAGCTTGGAAACGAGTGAGGCCATTTAATCTACAGGAGCAGATTTATTTTAATCTTCAAAAAATGTCCTTTTTTTTTTTTTTTTTTTTTTTGAGTTGGAGTCTCACTCTGTCACCCCGACTGGAGTCACCATTTACCCACAATCCTTTCTTCTTCACAACTTTCCTGCATTTCCCATTATTTCATAAGTGAAACATTTCATTAAAAAGAATTCTGTGGCTGGACTCAGTGGCTCAGCCTGTAATCCCAGCACTTTGGGAGGCCGAGGCCAGTGGATTGCCTGAGCCCATGGGTTCGAGACCTGCCTGGGCAACTTGGCGAGACTAGCCGGGTGTGGTAGTGTGCGCCTGCAGTTACAGCTACTTGGAAGGCTGAGGTAGAAGGATTGCCAGAGCCCAGCAGGTCGAGGCTGCAGTGGCCGTGAGCGTGCCGCTGCACTCCAGTCTGGGCAACAGAGTAAGACTCCAACTCAAAACAAAAATAAAAACAGAACAAAACAGAATTCTGTTATTGGCAGTAGTGGGATTCTGCCAGGGGAGGGGGCACACCTCATCAACAAGGGTACCTGCATAATGAACATTTGTATATTTAACCCTGAGTTGTACCCCACGTCTTTAAAATTAAAAATTAAAAAAAAAAATTCTGTTATTGGGCACTGTTGCTCTTCTCTCCCCTGACCTCTGCTGTGTCAACTGAGGGTAATAGAGACAACTGTAGTAGTAATCTAAACCTTGGAGTTTATGTTGTCCCTATTATAAGCTGGCAGGTGGACATTTGTTACCATCAAGTCAATGACTCAGAATTTCAGGGTGGAAGTCTTTGCAATTCTCTTGACTTCAGTGTGGCTTCCTGAGGTCCAGCTATCATATTCATATTCCAGGTGGGGAGAAAAAAGAAGTAACCAAGGCATTGGATATACTTTTCAGTTGACTCAACTTCATTTAGGAACTTTTGTGGTAGTTCCATACAATGTTTTCTGCTTGAAGGTCATTAGCTCTCCTCTCTTCTAGGTAATATAGTATTTTACCTGGGTGCATCAATACCCTTAACAAAGTCAGTCTTCTAGGACAAAGGACAGTGGGTACAGGGAGGCAGTTAGTTTGCCCCAGTATTCACAGTAGGGAAGGAAGATTGGATATTTTCATATTGAACTTTTAAGAAATGTATTTAATCCATTGTTGAAGGCATTAGGCAATTGCAAGGGCACACACATGCACAGCCGTTTAACACTGAAACATAATTATGTTCAAAGTGGGAACTCTAGACTCCTTCTGTGAAAAATTATTATTTCAAATATAAAGGATTCAACTGCAGACTGATTCACTTTAATATAATTTATTTCATTTGTATGCATATTTTTTATTTGCTGAACCATTTCAAAGTAAATTACAGACATTTTGACAACTCACCCCCAATACTTCAGCATAAGAGCATCCTTCTAAATAACTATCTCATTACAAGCAACAGTAATTTCCTAATGTCCTCTAATACCAACCCATATTTAAATTACTCCATTTTCCTCCACGATATTTTTATAGCTGTTTATTTTTGAACCAGGATCCAATCAAGGGCCACATATTACATTTAGTCATGTCTGTGAAATCTCTCTTTTAATCCCTCCCCCTGCTCCCCAATTTTAATAACAATGGCTCTCTGAAGAGAGCAGGCCAGCTGTTTGTAGAGTATCTTACATATGGATTTATCTGATTGTTTTCCCAGGGCTTTATTTAACTTGTTTCTCTATTTTGGGTATTTTCTGTAATTTGGAAGTTAGGTGTAAATATTTTTGGCAAGGATACATCATGGAGTGATGCAGGTTTACTCTGTACAACCTCATAGTAAGGGGCATATGATGTCTGACTTTTCCACTGTTAGTGATGCCAACATTGAGTGAAGGTAACTTTTCTTTTGTAAAGGTATTGTTTTTCCTTGTGCTTGGCAAGTAATCTGTGAACTGATACTGTGTGGATATCTTTTTCACCATCAACCTTGGGGTTAATGGTTTTAGCATCCATGGAGAATCCTTGCCTGAAATCGGTTATATTATTAGAGATTTCAAAATGGTGATTTGCTATCTCAAACATTCCCCCTTTATTTATAAGTAAGCATTCCCTTGTAAAGAAGAGCTTGTCATCACCAATTGCTGCTGTCTGGTTATTCTGAACTACAGCTACTCTTGAAAAGGCAGGACAAAATACTTAATTCTTTTCCTTTACTAATTTTAATAATAAGTTACTATCCTCTGATGATGGCAAATCAGGTGTTTTTTTTTAAAATTTCCTTTTTCTTTCCCTCTCTGGCAGTCATTATGGATGTATGAATTTGATAATGTGTTTCAATCAATTATACTCTCATTTTCTTTGATTTTCAAAGTAAGTTTGGCCTGTGGAAGCTCTCTTTCATGGAACTTAAAGCTGGAGGTAATCTTAGAATCAACAAATCCAATTCCTTAAGTTTTATAGATGAGAAAACTGAGACTTAAAAGGTTTGTACCATCATAATGTGTCACAGCTATTTAACAGTAAAGCTGGACTTAGGATCCAAGTCTCTCAAAGCCCCAGCTAGTGCTTTTCCCACAATTCTAAGAAAGATGTTGGTTTTCAACTTCTTACTAATAATATTAGATATAATGAGAGAAAATGGCCCACATTTTTGCAGTCATTTTTTTTGTTGTTGCTTATTAAAAGTTATTGTCTAGTGAGTAGCAGTTTGAATAAATTAATTACCTGCTTTGTTTAGAAACAGTTTGAATAAAAACAAATAAGTGCCATATGGTAGGCTGGACATTAGATTAGTTTGAGAAATGAGTTTGATTCAGTTTGTTGTGACAGGTGGAATTTACCTTGAAGTCACATTTTATATGACTTTACAGGGTTTTGAAAATGTGGAATTCCTTACCAATATAGAAAAGATTTGATTTCACATGCAAATTTGAGTTATCAGCTTCTCTAAAATGATCACATGTGTCTGGCAACTTTGGATCCGCATAGTGATATAGCAGCATTCAACTGCACACCTCCTGGCCCCTCTCTACTTTTCATTTATATATATGTTGGGTGTCTAATGTTGTCTTGTCTTACTGCCTAACTTGTAAACATTTGAGATGGTAACACTGGAAATAAAAGTGAAGAATTCTAGGAAACTTCTTGAAAATAAATCCCGAGTTGAAGATAATATCAATAATGTAGGCACACATGAACATCAAGGAATTGGAAGAGCTGACAGTTTTCCAGATGCTTAGTGTGAGATCTTCAGCAGCTTTATTACAAAAAGTAAAACTAATTATGGCAGGAAGTCAGTCAGAAACTTCTGAAGTTTTCAAGACGATTGTTTGAAATATGTTAGTTTCTTTCCTACTACCCTCCCTTAGGTGTTGAATATACTAATGCACATGCATGTAATTTATTATGATGAATCATATGAAAAATGTTCATTTTGTAGGTCTAAAATCATCAAAATTGGCAAGTTCATATGATTCCACAAAAGAGAAAATAATTACATATATGTGGGGTGTGTGCCCCATTTGAAACCCATTGTGGTAGAAGAGGCTTATGCTTAAGTTAGAATCTCCTTAAGAAATGACTTGCAAATAAAACAGAAATTATAATTACAATTTTAGGAAAGTGCTGTTGTATGATAGACAACAATGAATGAAGAGTTAGAGAAAGATTAGATAACGTGCTGAAATCTTTAGGGAAGGCTTTATAGTGAAACTGGATCTAGTAAGTATAAAATCTTCATCTAAAGCCAAATATAAACTGTGTTTTTAATATCTACATTGTCTCTCACCACAAGTAGTATGGAAAACTGAGAGCTAGTTATTTATATTTTTATAATCTTGCAACATAAACTCGAATTTATTTGATCAAATTATTCTAATACACTCACTAAAGTACTTTGAGGAAATTTCATCAAAGCCAGAGAGCTAAATATACTTATAAATTTGCCTCTCCTCTATTGGTGTTTCATGTCAGTATTTTTTAATACCGTTGACAAACAGCAAACACCTTCTCTAATAATGTTATACAGTGTTCACAAATGATAATTAAGCAAACTGTTTCTTAAGTTCAGATTTGTGGGCTACAAGCTGATGATCACAAATTTTGATTCTTATTGCTTAACCCTTAAGCTTACTTGAAAAGTTGCTGTTTAACTAGATTTTTTCTTAGGGCACTATGCTTCATGCTTCTGGGGATTCCCCACTGCCTTGTCAGTAGGGAGTTGTTCAAGGAGTACAGTGGTGTGATCATAACTCACTGCAGCCTTGACCTCCTGGGCTCAAGTGATCCTCCTGTCTCAGCCTCCCAGGTAGATGGGACTACATGCACCACCATGTCCGGCTAATTTTTAAAATGTTTTTTGTAGAGATGAGGTCTTTCTATGTTGCCCAGGCACAGTATTTTAGCTGTATATGTTTGTATTTCTGTGTGTATTTGTGAATGTGCTAGGTTGAGATTCAAGATATTTCTTACTAAGAGTTGAGGAAAAAAATTGAAAGCCACTATTTATTATAATGTGGTGGCTTGAGTTTCTTATAGAGAGTAATTTTTCACTATTCATGGTGAAGCTTAACCGTTAGTGTTCTGGTTCTTAGTTTGAATTTTCAAAACTTTAAGTCCTTTAATAATTGTACTAGGCTGGCATCCAGGCAGGTTCTCCCCCACCCCCAATCCTGGATTATTTATGTAGGTTTTTATTCCTTCTTTCTCAGTCCTTTGTACACTACTGAATTGATAGATTCATTTGTTTTTCTCCAAATTTGTACTGCATGGAGAAACTGACTGACTTGGGTAGATCATTTGAATTGGAAAGTGTACTCAGATTATTTTTATCTTCTGCAATGGTTGATAAAGGCAAAATATATGACAGTGAACTGTAAGTTGAACCACATACATTAATATCAAATTCTCAAATTTATTAAAAAAAAACATACCTTACTTTTTGATCTGTTTTCTAGTTTGACTTTTACAAAAGTTAACTCAGTTTCTTCAGTTTGATAGTCTACATATTGAGTGTCTATGCTGAGTAAGGCATAGCTCAGGCCATTGCTAAACTGTGGTCAGTGGACAGCTGAGCAAGGTGGCACCAGGTGGCCACAGTAGCAGGCTATGCAGCCATCTGTCAGGTTTTGAGGGTGGCCTGATAGAGTAGACATAGCCTGAGCTCTCCAGAGTAAACCCTTGCTTCCTAATCCTATCTCTGGTAATTGCTGACTGGTTGACCTTAATCAAGCAAGAGATTAAATATAAACTCTTTGAAATTCTATTTTCTTAGTTGTTGAGTAGTGAGACTCCCACATAGGATTATTTGGAGTGTGGCACATAGTAGTTCAGTATTCATTCTACTCCCCTGTTCTTTCATTTCTTGTGGAGCTTTTCTTACCTGCCATCAAATACTGGCTTGGTTCTGTCTTGAGGAGAGAAGTAATTACATACTAAAGAAATCATCTTTGGGGCTGTTGGGTCTGCACGAGATGTGATGTTGAGTGCCTATTGGCATGAAGTGGCTCATGAGGCATGAAAGGATTGTAGGGCAGAGCGGGCTTCCAGCTTCTAAATGTGCTCTCTAAGCTTTGTATTAATATCTCTTGTGTTGGTGTAAGTAGTCAGCAGTCTCCCTGTTTCTTTGCTACTCAGTGTTTAAGTTACCTACGGTTACAGTCTTGACTTGAGGAATCTCTATGGATATTTTCTGCTCCTACGTTAACATTAGAGAAATGGTATTCCTGGCTCTGCCATTATTTATGACTTCTCAGGACCTTTTTCTTCATCTGTAAAATGAGAAGTCTGGGTTAGCTATTTGTAATAGCTTTAAAATTTTACTATTCCCAGGAGTTGAATTTTCTTGTTGTTCATTAAGTAATTTATACTCCTTGAAATATTCATTGGTGGTTATCTTTTCCCCTTAACGGTATTCATCAAAAGTTCCTCTGGAGATTTTGTTGGTTTTTTCTTCCATCACCCCCATGTGAAGGGGAGGATTCTGTTGAACAAGAATCATTTGTAGGTTGAGGTATGGGTGACTCTGTACCTTCTCTGCACACATGTCTACATAAAGGTTGGTTGGACAAACATGGTCGTCTCCCTCCGTTTCTGCAGTCCTTGCACTGGTCACCTTAGGAAAAAAAGAGACCTCAGAGACAGTCACTCATGGGTTACACATGCAGGGGCAATGCCAGTGGTTCTCACCTGGGCATTTTGTCAAAATGCAGCTCCGACACCCCACTACCAGATTCTGGTTTGAACAAAGCCCAGGATTCTGTATCTGAAACTAGCAATGCAGGGGACTCTTGCGCAGGTGGGTTTCAAAGCACACACTTCTTACACAAAACTCTGGTTTAAAATGTGCCCCCTTGGGTGTTTGAAAGATTGGCAGGCGGATTTAAGTTTATTTATGAATGGACTTCCTCTGAGAATGGCAAACCTACTTCTTTCTTGTTCATAATAGGGATGATTTTATGATTTTTATGGAAAACAGGTGATTTTCTGCCTGGTGGGCTTGTCTCTCAAACCAGGCAAAACTCAGTGCTCTTTTCAAGACCACTTACTCAGGGCTGTGAAGAGGATTAAAACATTTGAAGTACAATGTTCTTTGCCATGTCAGGATTTGAAAATGAAGTAATTTAACCCTTTCATGTTGACTCTTATGTTGTGGATTCATTGTCTCAGGCTAAAAACAGGCTAAGTTGGATTTAAAATATGTAAATATTTTGTGTTGGGCAAATTAGGTAATATTTTAAAAGGATCTCAATTGTTAGCGTGAAGATTTGGAGGAAAAAGATTCCAGAAGAAAAAATGTTTTATTGTAGTAGTAACTTGATTATTGTATTAATCCTTTTCCAATAAATTTATTGCTACTCAGGGTGAAAAGTTTGGACCCTTTGCTGGAGAGAAGAGGATGCCTGAAGACTTGGATGAAAACATGGATTACAGGTTGATGTGGGAGGTGAGGGTGTGGCTTTTATTTTTAATGCTAAAAATATGCTTCTTTTGTACTATTTAATGCATTTATGAGGCTGTGTTAATTGATTTTGATTCACCTTGACTACTTAAGTATTGAAATGTTCTAATTTTAAATAACATAATTAAATTGAAAGTTCAGCATTTTTTGAGCGAAATCAAATTGTTGAAATATCTTACTAGACAATTCATTTAGCACTCTAAAGTTTATAGTTCATCATTGAAAAATAAGTCTGTTATGTACACATTGGATTATAATTTGATTTCTGTAAATGAAATTGTGCCTTTCTTTTAATTTTTATTTTCTAATTAAAGTTATAACTGTATAGACAAATTTCTGAATTTCATGTTAGAACAAAAGTCCTACTTTGAAATGTATCTTACCTTAAAAACATGGTTAAAGAGCTCTGACATTGTAGATACTCTTTTTGCAATCTGAAGTTTCCCTTATGCAGAGATCTGTGTATACAAGTGTATATTATGTGAAATTTCATCCTAGTTTATGCCAGTTATATTTCTTGCTGTTATTTTTTTAGTTATTAGAAGAAGGGCCTGAGGGATCGAAATAGTAAAGTAGAAGTGTAGAGTCTGTTGAAACAAAAATTTGGAAAACTCATTCCCAATAGCGACATAGTCATGCTAATATTCGTTCTGAGAAATTTGTCTGTAGGTGAACATCAACAAGCATACTTACTCACACCTATTCCATATGGTATTGCTCCTAGGCTACAAACCTGTATAGCATGCTACTGTACTGAATACTGAAGACAATTGTAACACAGTGGTGGGCATTTGTATATGTAAACATATCTAAACAAGTCAGGGTGGTAGCATGGTGGTGCCCTGTTTCTAAAAACATATATATATATATATATATATATAAACATAGAAAGGGTACATTAAAAATATGCTATTATAATCTTATGGGACCACTGTTGACTGAAAAATTGCTATGCGGCACAAGACTGTATTTGATGGTTTCTGTGAGGAGGGTAAGAGCTGAAGTATGTGTAGGTGGGGCTGAGAGAGCCAGGAATCATGAAATCAGAAAAGACTGGAAAACTGGAGTAGAGACCTGTACATGGAAACTCTCTCTGTGTATATCAGTCAGGGTTTGCAAAGAAATAGCACGAAGGATATTTTATATTATATATATATATATTTATTTCAAGACATTGTCTTATGCTATGACAGGGGTGGAAAGTTTGAAATCCATAGAGCAATCTTCCAGGCTATAAACACAGATAAGGGTTGATACTATGGATTTGAGATAGAATTGCTTCTCTGGGCTATCTCAAGCTTTGCCCTTAAGGCTTTGGCAGATTGCATGGGGGCCACATATGGTATGAAGAGTGATCTTCTTACTTAAAGTTGGCTGGCTGTAGATGTTAACCACGTCTATACAATACCTTCACAGCAATGCCTGAATTAGTATTTGATTAAATAACTGGGTATTATAGCCTAGCCAGGTTGGCGTATAAAATTATCAGAGTGTATGATCTGTATGCAAAATATATTTTCAGGCATTATCTCCATTGCTGAAACTGCTGAGGTTGGGAGTGGGTGCCTGAGAAGGGATTCTGAAAGGTTTCTGAAAAGCAAGTGAGGGGAAATGGAAATTAATAATATAGTCCTCACTATAATTTAAGTGGGAAATGCTGTTGATATTGCCTTAATTTATCCTGCTGTTTTAATTGTTTATTTTTATGACCTAAAATATTTTTAATGGCTTTCACTTTTTTCCTATAAGATCTTAATTTTCTCAGCAGTTGATTCATTTACCATGACGGTTTTTAGAAATCAAACATTTATGTGACCAAAAAAGACAGTCAGGGTTTGCAAAGACAACCTAAATTAGTCATAAATGGTAAACATAGCAGTTATTTATTATGTGCCACATAGCAATGTTTCAGTCAACAGTGGTCCACATATACAACAGTGGTCCCATAAGATTATAATATGTATTATTTTATGTACCGTTTCTATGTTTATATATACATATATATGTTTTTAGAAACAGGGCACCACCATGTCACCACCCCGACTTGTTTAGATATGTTTATGTATACAAATACCCACCACTGTGTTACAATTATCTCCAGTATTCAGTACAGTAATATGCTATAGAGGTTTGTAGCCTAGGAAATAATAATATATTATTAAATTTATTTTAAGAGGAAGACCTGCATATAGGAAGCTTGAGGCTATTTTATACAGCCACATGGGTGACATTTCAGCAGTAGATCATCTAGAGTGTCATCATCTGTTCCCATGGTTCTTTAATGTCTTTACATTGTTTTTACATACGTAAATTTTACATACTTTAATGTCTTTACATTGTTTATATACATAACACTAATAATAAATTGTTATTATTAGTGTTTTACTGATTGACTTTTTTATTTTTTAAGAGATAGATTACTCTATTTCCCAGGCTGAAGTGCAGTGATACAATTATAGCTCACTATAGCCTCAATCTCCTGGACTCAAGGGATCCTTTCGCTTCAGCCTCCTGAATAACTGGAACAATAGGTGCATGACTGTACCCAGCTAATTTTTTTTAAAGATGGGTGGGGGTCCCACCAGGTTGCCAAGGCTGGCCTTGAACTCCTAGCTTCATGTGATCCTTCTGCCTCAACCTCCCAAAGTGCTGTGTTTAATAGGTGTGAGCCATTGTGCTTGGCAAAATGTAATTATTTAACAGTTTTTTCTCCCCCTTTTTTGGTTTTATTTGTATAAACTTAAGGGGTACAAGTGCAGTTTTAAACAGACTATTAATGCCTTTTGATATTTGCTTTGTTGTCAGAATATTTTGGTGTGATGGTCACATTAATGTTTTACACAGCCGGTTATGAGATATTATTAAACAGATAGCAATTATCATAGTTATTTTAAAAGGAAGACTTGCATATAGGAAGCTTGAGGCTATTTTGTACAGGCACATGGTTGACATTTCAGCAGTAGATCATCTAGCGTGTCATCATCTTTTCCTGTGGTTCTTTAATGTCTTTACATTGTTTTTACGTACTGGTTATGTCCTCAGCCCTCTCTTCTGCTACCCAAGGAATGGGTACATTTTTATGCTCAGGTAATGGTACATTCACATGACTGTTACTCGATTTCATTTTACTCCACACTTTATGCTTATGTTCTGAATAAGTAATATTTATACCTGTTACACGACTCAGAAGGGAATGGATGGAAGGTCTGCTACTTCAAGCCTGTTTTTTTCACGTACGACCTTTGTTCCCTTTAACTACTATTTCATGTACTTCAGTCTCCCCTCCAGTTCTTCCTCTTCTCGATCTGACCTTTATTTTGGATTGTCAGCCATTCTGTGCTCTGTCCAGTTGTGTTACTGGGCAGGGGAAGGGAAAGATGCTCTTTGTGCTAAGGCTTCTGGGAAAACATTTAAAAAATAACCCAAACTGCTTGAACCACAGAGATTTGCTTCTGCTCACTTGACTCTTATCCTTTATTATGTTAGATGAGTGAGCTGCTCAAACTGAGTGATGTGATTGAAAGTCCTTCTGTATTATTTTCACTTTGGAAGTGCCAGGATTTAGAAGGAGCACAGATACAAGAGAGTAACTTGGCACTAATCCTATTTGTGCCTGTTCTGGAGCTCCCAAAGGAAGATAAGAGGAAGCTGAGTCTCTCTCCTCTGGTGGTTAAGTTGGGATTGGTTGTGAAGTCATTTTTTATCATTGCATTGCTGTCCACTATACAACTCTTACATGGGTGGGTCTTCCCAAGCCACTGATTACTTATGTTGTGCTCCTGGATTGTGAGCAGATACTGGTGGTGGTCTCTGGAAATGTCACGTGAGAGCACATGTGGCCTTGCTCCTTCTCAGTTTATACTTGTGCTTCACTTGTGGTACCCTGATTCTGGTGGACAAGGCCAGCAGCCCCTGGGTGGCCATTTCATACCAAAGAACTTGGAGACAACAGTCAGGATCGAGTCTCCTGGTCAACATGAGCCCCTGTTAGCTTGGAGGATGTATAAAGGGATCTCAGGATCATGAGAAGCACTGACATTCTGCTGCAACCTCTCCCTCTCCATCCAGAGGCGCAGCTTGGAACTGACTGATGCTCACTGCTTCCAGGCCCTCACCAGTACCTCAGTTTCTTTCTGTATTGACTGCCAGGATTTGAGCTTGGTGTCAGTCTTGTCTGTCCTCAGTGCTTCTTGGTAACCTCAGATTCTTACTTTTCTTTTATAATCAAGTACCTTAGCAGAACTCTGGATGTCTCACGCCTCAGACCAGTTAGATAGCTTGAGTTTAGGAACCAGTGCTTGATGGTAAATGCTTCTTCCATTGATAATTTGATGAAAAGTGCCCCGTTTTTTGTATTGTATTTTATTCTTCTTTTAATTAGAAGTATTTTTGCCTCCTTTTGCCAGGTGGTTTGGAGCTTGAGATAGATACATTTCCTTCCACTCTATTTGCTGACACTCGCTCTAAGACCTAATTCTATTCATGTACTATTGCTAAACTCTTAGTAATTCTTTTGTTTTTAAATCTTCAAAACAAAACAAAGATATTTTCTTAGATATTTCAAACCACAATTTAAATACCATTTCTCCAGGTACTGGCTCTGTGCTTCTAGCTTATACCTTTAAGTGTTGGCACCTGTAGAATGAAGCATAGTTGGTTCATATTCCTTGTTACCTGTCCTGACCATTATTTAGTTGTTCTGAAGTGACCAATGGTGAATCCAGTGTCTGATTGAATCCTCCAGACAGCTGTGTTCTACTGGCTGTGGGTCTTTCCTTCCTTTTCCAAGTAATTCTCTGGGATTGTCTATAAGAGGTTTTGTGTAGAAACTGGCTCCATAAATTCTCAGAAACTTGCTGTTGTCTTCATGATGTTTCCAGTTGAGTCATTCATTCGTAAACTTTGCACCTCCGGTGGAATCACAAGCCCTCAGTCTTAGCTCCCTCTTCTTCTCTCTCCCATCTTGCTGGGCGCGCATTTGCCTCCTAGTCTTTGAACATTTCAGTGGATGCAGTGGGCCCTTAGTGGTGTGGTCTGATGCAGGTAGAGTCATGTGCCATAGCACAGCTCAATACACGAGGTGGTCCCTCTGTGGACAGACAGCTCTTACTGTATGCCAAATCCCAAAGAACCAGGTAAAAACAGATGAGTCAGGTAAAATAACCAAATGCTGGATACATCAAGGAAGAAAAATCAAATCTCTTTTACTTAGATTGCAGACTGCCTTCTTGCTATTGTATCCTCTATAACTTATCCTAAAAAAGTATTTATTTCTACTTAAGGAACATTAAGAAAAACAAAACAACAAAGAACTTAAACTTTGCTTTTTCAAAAGGCCTTTGCTCTTGTAAAAGCTCCAGTGTAGCAGTGTGAGATACAAAAGCACTGTGACAGCTGTCTGCTTCACCTGCACAAGCCTGACTTCGTGGCATTTACAAGCCTATACATTTGTTTATTTTTCTAATTCTATCCCCTGGGGGATCTGTGAGGAAAACTGTTATTTTTTTTTACCAGGGCAGTTAGTCATTACAGTGTATTAGATAGCTGCATATTACAAGATTTTGTACTCTGGGTACATTTTGTACTCTGGGTACTCTGGGTACAGTTTCTGATTTTGTACTCTGGGTAAATAACACGTTTTCAAGATGTAGCTATCAAAATATATGATTGTAAGATTTGTAGCTGCTTTTATATGTATTGCTAATCTCTGACAGAGCAAATTATTATTTCAAAATAAATGTGCTTACTAGATGAGCTAGGCTTCTTCTGTAATTGATGGGTTTTAAGAACATCTTTGTATCAGTTAAAATATCTATGGATTATTTTTGGAAACTTCTTTTCTATCCCCTAGTCTACTCTTCACTTACACAGCAGTGATGGTTCTAGTTAATAACCTTTCTCTCTCCTTGAAGATGAAGAATAATAGGAGCCAGAGGAAGACTCAAATATCTGCCTTATTAATGAGCAATTAATTACACGTTAATGTGTAATCATGTGAAATACGTGTTTAGTCCTCCTCCGGTTTCCTAACATACAGCTCCTAAAATCCATGGAATCTCTGGAGTGATGAGTGTCATTTGTACTAGTGAGTTGCCTGGTGGTAGTTTCCCTACATAGCCTGAGGATGGGGACTGTTTGCCAGGGGGGAAACTCCTGTGATTAGACAATTGGAACTTTCAGCCTCCACATCCAATTAGGGAAGAGCTGAAGGTGGAGCTGATATGCCAGTGATCAGTGATGGTAAGGAGCTTACATAAAACCCCAAAGAACTGAGCTCTGAGATCTTTCAGCTAGCTGAACAGGAGGTTTTTGAAAGTGACATACCAGGAGAGGGCATGGAAGCTCTGTGCCCCTTCTCCCACACCTCGACCTGTGCATCTCTTCTGTCTGGCTGTTTATGTGTATTTTTTGGAATATACTTTGTTAATAAACCTGTAAACCTAGGTAAAGTGTTTCCCTGAATTTTTTATAATTCTTTTAATTTTTTTATTTTAAAGTATGGGGTACAGTTCAGGGTTAGGTATACAAATGTTCATTATGCATGTACCCTTGTTGATAAGGTGTGTCCCCCTTCCCCAGGCAGATTTCCACTACTGCCAGTCCCACTTCCCCGCCCCGCTCCTAGCAGTTTCTCGCTATTGCCAATCCTTTTCTTATAGTATTACAATAATTGTTCAAGGTTCGCTTATGAGTGAGAACATGTGATACTCAGTTCTTTGTTTCTGTGAAGGATCACTCAGTATTATAGACTCTAAGTCCATTCAGTTTGCTGTGAAGTTCATAATTTTGTTCTTCTTTATGGCTGTGTAATACTTCATCATGTATATGTACATTTTTTTTATCCAGTCCTCTTTTGATGGGTAGCACAGTTGGTTCCATATTCTTGCTACTGTGAACAATGCTGTGATAAACATATATGTGCAGGTATCTTTTTTTATAGAGTAATTTGTCCCTGAATTTTGTATGCTGCTTTAACAAAGTAAATCTGATGCTATCCCTAGGTAGATAGTGGCAGAATTGAACTGAATTCAAGGTCACTCAGCTGCTGTCTATTGGATTATCCACCAGAGTGGGGACTTCATATTCTGCTTTTTAAATCTTAACCTTTGTACCACCTGTGGCAAGATAGATTCTGAATGTGTTTGCCCATGAGCTGCATGGTGAGCGGTGGCCTGACTCAGACTCATTTCACAGCATAATTGAAATGGAGGATAATAGAGCCTAGGAGAGAGACAGGTCTCCAGCCTGCTGTAGAGGGCATATCCCGAGTCTGCTTACTACACGGAGCTGGGCATAGAGAGGAAATTCTGCCCTCCCCTTTTTTTCTGAGGTATAGTAGTCACCAGTAATATCAGACCCAATGACCGCCAGGGCCTCAGTAATCAGCTGAAGAGGGGGAACCATGCAGGAGAGAATCCCATCGTATTTTTATTCTAAGTTATTTCTTTCATGGGGGAGGATGTAAGGAAATATGAAAAGGGGGAATTAGGGTTCTTTATAAGAACACATACGTGTAGAATTATGTTTCTCTTTTTTTTCTCATAGTAAGAAAATAATAAGCCTGTTTGGAATTCTTCACAAAACAAAAACAGGCTTGGTGAGTGAGGCAGGATGGAAAGGGGAAGGACTGACTGTCAGACAGAGTCAGACAGTCTTCAGTCTGCAGTGGCCCTGGGACACAGGAAAACCCTCATTCTCCTGTTATGTTTCAGCAGGGAAAAGCAGACATGAAACACCATAGTAAGTAATGTAATGACAGGTAGTGATGTAGGATATAAAGAAAATAAAACAGGGCAAGAAATCTTCTGTCGGGGAAGAAATTGAACACATGGATATCATGGCTAGGAACAGCTCAAAAAGCCAGAATAAACATAAAAATAATTTGTTTAAGGGCACCAGAGCTGTGAAGTACTAGAGTGACTAAGACTCCAGAGCAGAGAAACCTTTGGAGAGGTAACTGATCATCTGCAGCCTCTTTTCTCTTGAGGAAGTGACCAGACTTTTGCTGATTCTGAATATGGACAAGAGACTCAAAATCTAAGCTCCGCTTGTGTAAAGGGTTACCATTTGAGGACAGAGAAACAGGTACAGCTTTTGGAAACCTTCTGGGGTTAGAGTGCCAATATTGGGAACCCAATGGGACTGAAAAGCACTGCTGGCTCATCTTCAAGAAATTTGCAGAATTACGAAGCTGCATGGCAGAATGCTAGAAGGTTGTCATACTCTTCTGAAAAGCAGAGTTCCTGCAGTCTCCTCTCTGAGGAGAGGCCTTAGGTGAGGAAATTTCCAAAGTGTACACCATACTTTTTTTTTTCTTTTTTGATTTGGAGTCTCACTCCTTCACCCAGGCAGGGGTGCAGTGGCACACACTCACAGCCACCCCAGCGTCGACCTACCGGGTTCTGGCAATCCTTCCGTCTCAGTCTTCCAAGTAGCCGGAACTACAGACATGCACTACGACACCCGGCTATTTTTTAATTTTATTGTAGAGACGAGGGCTCGCCAAGTTGCCCTAGATGGTCTCGAACCCGTGGGCTCAGGCAATCCACTCGCCTCAGCCTCCCAAAGTGCTAGAATTACAGGTGAGCCACCGAGACCGCATACTTTTAATTGGAAGCACCATAGTGCAGCAGTAGGAGTAGGCTTCACTGAGGTAGGCTAAGTCTTGCCTCAACTGTAGCCCAGCCTTGACTCACCTCACTTCCTGATTAAGCTACTATCGAGAAACAGAATACCTAGCACCTCTAAACTTTTTAAGTATGCAGTATCCAACATTTAATAAAAATATGACTAGATGCAAATAGATAGGACCATATGACTAAACCTAAGAGAAAATCTGGACAGTGGAAACTGACTTAAGGACAATTCAGCTATTGATTAGAATTGGCAGATGAGAACTTTAAAATGATCATCATTGATATACTGTAGCAAATGGAAGGAAAAATGAGACAAATAGATGAAAATGTGGAGAATTTTTACCAAAAATTTGAAATGTATAAATAGCAAATAGTCTAGAACAGAAAATTATAACTGGAATTGGGAACTCAGTGTTTGAATTACACAGTAGATATTTCAAAGCAAAATACAAGATTAATGAAGAGGAAAAGAAATCAATAGAAAATATTGAAAATGAATTCCAGAGACTAAATAGATACATGAGAGGGTGAACATATCTGTAATGTTAGAATCTTTTAGCTTAGCAGGAGGAGGGAGAAAATGGGACAAAAGAAAATATGATGAGAAAATAATTGATAATTTCCCAGGGCTATTAAAAAATATTACTGTCAAATTGAAGAATGCTTTCTAAGCCTCAAGCAGTATCAGTATACAGAAATCCACACCTAGGAGTATCTTTAGTAAAACTATTTAAAACCAAGACAATCTTAAAACAACCAGTAAAAAAAGGAGACATTACCTTCAAGAATGCAACAGTAGGACTAATAGTTGATTTTTAGCAGAAAAGGTAAAAAATAGTAGACAACCGAATTAACATTTTTATGGTGCTGAAATAAAACAGCTGCCAGTCTAGGATTCTATACACAGCAAAAGTATCATTAAAAGTAACTAAGATAGTTCTTTGAGTCTTTTTGAATGTGGCCATCTCTGTGTGACTGGTCCTTTGGATTTGTCTCACAACATTGGCCTTAAACATCAATCTTCACTCACTCTTCAAATGAAGACATTAAGAACACTTCCAGATCCCAAGATCTGGAAAACGTTGCTACTTTGGATTCACTGAAAGGAGGGGAAAAAAACAATAGGAAGTATTGTATAAATGCTTTAGAAATTGAATTAGGCAGATGTTACAAACTAGCCAGTGAGGAAATTTCCAAAGTAGAACAAAAATATAGCAAACTGCAAACTATTTAAAAGAAGTCATAATGGATCTCCTGAATCCCAAATTTAGGGGTAATGTTTGTCAACTATATGCAGATGACTTCTCTGTTTGGGAATGAGATTGAAGAGATGCTGTACTATTTCCTTAGAAAGAAAGTGACAGAATTTGGGGATATTAAAGCATATTCTAGAATAGATTTTTATTTTGCTGAAAAAACCATATTTTAAAATATAGTTCCCTTCAATATGCTTCATCTCCATTAGAGTGGTGACCCATTTTCAATGTTGACAATTAAAATGGGAATCTGGAAAGGACTTGATTAAATGATCATGTCAGACATAACATAAAGCTGTCTGGAAGAGGTAGCATGAACAATCCCAGAGCTTCTTCCCCTGATTCACCAGTGATTCTGATGAAGGTGTAAGTGAATATGAGAGCTCATCAAAGATACTCTTTGGCCAAATCTATTAAAGTGCAATTTGGCTGCTTACATGGTGGATAAAAAAGGGGAAGGAGGATAAGCTGATATTCATAGTAATAATAAAGAAGAATTGGAACGTATAGTAATAAAGAGGATAAGAAGGGAAGAAGGTGAAGGAAAAGACTGAAGAGGAAGATGACAAATAGAATACTGATAGGATCTGACCATCCTTTTATTTTTAGAAATTTTACATTCTCTGGGAGCCAGTTGCCATCTTCTATTTTTCTTCTCTTTCTGCTCAGTTGCCTTGTTCTAATTAGGTTTTTCTGTCTCTCCCACGTTCCTCCTTTTCTGATTCGGTTCTACACTTACGTTGTGGGAGACTCTTGAACAAAATACAATGGGAAAATATTTTCTACACATTTCTGATCCAAGTTTCTTTTCATACCTTTTCTCAAAAAAATGTAGTCCGGGCGTGGTGGCTCAGTCTGTAATCCCAGCACTTTGAGAGGCAGAGGCGAGAGGATTGCCTGAGCTGGGGGAGTTCGAGACCAGCCTGGGCAACTTGGTAAGACCTCGTCTCTACAATAAATCACAAAAGCAGCCAGGCTCGGTGGCTCAGCCTGTAATCCTGCACTTTTGGGAGGCTGAGGTGAGTGGATTGCCTGAGCTCGCGGGTTCGTGACTCGGCTGGGCAGCGAGACCTCATCTCTACAATAAATAAAAAAATCAGCCGGGCTTGGTAGCGCATGCCTGTAATTCTGGCTACTTGGAAGGCTGAGGCGGAAGGATCGCCGGAGCCCAGCAGGTCGAGGCTGCGGTGGTCGGGAGCGGCCACTGCACTCCAGTCTGGGTGACAGAGTGAGACTCCAACTCAAAAAGAAAAAAAAAATCACAAAAACTAGCTGGGCGTTGTGGCGTGTGTCTGTAGTTCCAGCTGCCTGGAAGGCTGAGGTGGCTGCTTGAAAGGCTGAGGCGGAAGGTTTGCCTAAGCCCAGCAGGTCAAGACTGCAATGGTTGTGTGCATGCCACTGCACTCCAGCCTGGGCAGCAAAGAGTGAGACTCCAACTCAATAAAAAAAAAAAATGTATGTAGTGATGTGGAATTAACGTACCACCAAGGACTATGAGAAAGAAGGAAAGTTTCTTCTTTGCTCTGCAGAAAGCTGGAGGGTGCTTAACCCTCTTGCATTGGTGCATACAATTCTTGATTTTAGTTTTTTCTCTGAAAGATTCAAAGGTTACACTGTATCTCTGTATCTCTGAGTGTATCTCTGAATGTTAAACATCATGATATGAGTATATTAAGTAAAGAAAAATTTGTAAAATGGGATTAAGTCAGGAAAGGATAGGTTTGAGATGTTTTTGGTATTTTCATGTTAGAATGAGAGGAGGAAAAGAATGGGGCAGTAGCAGAATTGATCATGGTTTTAAGTGAGCATTTTGACAACATGGCTTCCCTTCTGGCATGTCTAATTGAGGTTTAACATTATACTTTTAAAATCAACTTCTCTTCTAGTGATGACTTGAACCCTATCACTTGTTGAAGAATCATCCAAATTATGTATGATCTTTAGGAACTGATATTCTCCATTGTCTTTTTGTTCTTGTTTATTTGTAAATTTTATTTTTCTTTCGTGGGAAAGGAAAGAAGCTACTCAGTTTTAAACCTTAAAATATATAAATATATATATGCATGCATATATATGTGTGTGTATATATATATATATAATATATATATATTTTTTTTTACAGTGGAACTTAATGTGTATGCAGAGGATTTAATGCTTTTCCCTCAAAACAGATAAATTTCATATCTTTCAAATTTGACTTATAAGAAGTGCTGTCAAAAAATTAAAGGCAAATAAAGATTTTTCAAACAAGCAAAGACAGATTTTATCAACAGCAGACCCACACCAAAAGAAATACAAAAGTAGAGGGTGCTCTTTAGGGAGAAGGAAGAAGAATCTAAACAGAAACTGGGACATGCGGAAAGGAGTGAAGAGCTACAAAGAGTAATTATATTGGTGCATAAACATAAATTGTTGGTAGTGAACAATTTTAGCAATGTTGCTGGTTTATAAATGTATATAGTTTATATAATTATAAGAACAGTTCAAAAGATTGAAGGGAAGTAGATGGAATTAAAGTGTTCTAGGTTCTCACATTATATAAATTTATCTAACTAAATTATTGGATTAAAATAATACTAGAAGACTGTTTTAACTAAAAAGTTAATGAAAGAAAAAAATGAGATGATAAAGCATTTTATCAATCTAAAAGAAAGGGAAGAAGGAGAAAGAGACAACTGGGTCATATAGAAAATAATAAGATAGTAGTAATAAACTCAATAATGGTACTGAGTTTAAATGAACTAAATACTTCATTTAAAAGACTTCTAGTCTAGTGAATTAGATCAAAACATCAACCTGATGTCTTTTAACAGACAATTATAAAATTTAAAGACACAGAAAGCCTGAAGATAAAAGAATGAAAAAATGATATGTTGTGCAAATACAAATGAAAATAAATCAGGTTTAATCTTATCAATATCAGACAAAGGAAGGACTTTAAGGAATTAGGAACACATATTACTAGAAATAAAGAGGGTCAGTGCACTAGGAGATATGTATGTTCCAAATGTGAAAACAAAAACTAAAAGAACTAACAGTAGAAATAGACAAATGCACAATTTTAATGAGAGTTTTCAGTACACCTTTCTCAATTGCTAGGTAGAGTAAGCAGGAAAAAAAAACCTGGAAAGGATATATAGATAATCTGATCATTACAATGAATACACATGACCTTAAATGATAGATGTAGCATTCAGTATTCAATGACAGTTGCTCAAATAATTCATATGGAACACTTACCACAATTAACTATATACTGGGTCATAAAGTGAAAGTCAACAGATTTCAAAAGTTTTAATCTCGATAAAAATCCCAGCAATATTTTTTTGCAGGAAGGTGGGGGTGGAAACTGATTCTAATATTTCATGTGAAAATCTAAAGGATCATGAATTGCAAAGGCAACTTTGAAGTAAAAGTACAAAACTGGAGAACTTATACTAGCAGACATCAAGGATTTTTATAAAGAGACTATAATAATATGGAATTGGTACAGGAATAGACAAACAGACTTTTTAATTTTTAAGAGGCAGAGTCTCATTCTGTTGCCCAGGCTAGAGTATAGTGTCTTGATCATAGTTCCCTCCCTGCAGCCTCGAACATCTAAGCTCAAGGCATCTTCCTCTGTTTTCCGAGTATCTGGGACTACAGGAACATACTGCTATGTGTGACTAATTTTAGATTTTTTTGTAGAGGTGGGTCTCACTATGTTGCCCAGGCTGGTCTTGACCTCCAGGCCTCAAATGATCCTTCCACCTCAGCCTCCCAAAGTGTTGGAATTACAGGCATGAACCACCACATCTGGCCAAGACATTGCTTTTGACAAAGATGAGATTAGCAATACAGTGGGAAAAGTTTGTAATTTTCAATAATTGTGTTGGGTCAGAATGGTATCCTTATGGAAAAATAGTATTTTGACTCCTAATTCACATCATCTCCAAAAAATTCAATTTAATATAAATGTAAATTTAAACATGTTGGATAAAACAATATACCTTTAGAATAAATTTTGTAGGACTATACTTTTGTGTTAGTGGAGGCAGAACTTTCTTAAATAAAACACAATAAACACTAACTCTGAAGGGAAAAATGGTAAATTGGAGAACCTGAAAATTAAGAACTGTTTATCAGAAGATGCCATAAAGAAAATGAAAAAGCAAATCACAGAGGGTAAGAATACATTTGTGATACATTTGTCTGAAAAATAATTTATACCTAGAATATATTAAGAACATAAAAAAACTGATTAAAAAGAAAAATGGGCAAAACACTTGAACAGGCACATCATTACACAAGAAGATATCCAATTAACCAATAAAAATGGAAAGATGTTCAACTTCATTAGTCATCTGGAAAATGCAAGTCAAAAGTATGAGAAGCCATGATATGTTCACCAGAATGACTAAAATTAAAAAGACAATCGGGCATGGTATCTCACACCTGTAATCCCAGTGTTTTGGGAGGCCCAGGTGGGAAGCTTTCTTGAGGCCGGGAGTTTCAGACCAGCCTGAGCAACCTAGTGCAACTCTGTTTCTACAAAAAAAAAAAAAAAAAAAATTAGCCAGATGTAAGGCAGGAGGCTTTGGTCCTAGCTCTTCTGAAAGCTGAGCCAGGAGAAACACTTGAACATAAGAATTCAAGACTGCAGTGAGCTATGATAGTGCCACTGGACTCTAACCTAGGTTTAAGAGGGACTCTGTCTGAAAAAAGAAAACAACAACAACAAAAAGACAAAATTAAATGTTTGTAAGGATTAACTGAAACTCTCATATACTGCTTCTGAATTTTCAATGGTAAAATCAGTTTGGAAAACCAGATGGTGGTATCAAGTAGAACTGAATCTATACATATGACATGACTTTGCAATTCTGTTAGGAAGATACTCAATAGAAATGTGTATGTTACTAAAAGACTTGTTCAAGAATTTGCATAGTAGCACTATCAGAAATTGTCCTAAGCTAGAAATAACCCAAATATCTGTTGACTAGTAAATGGGCAAATGCGTTTTGGTATATTCATAGAATGAAGTATTCTAAAGCTTTTATGATAATAAATATATTACTGCGGTGCTTAGGAACATGGGTGAATCTCAAAAACATAGCCTTGAATGAAAAAAGCTGGAGACAAAGAAGGATGATTGTGCAATTCTGTTAATATAAAGTTCAAAAATAGGTAAAGCTAACTATGAGATTATAAATCAGGATTGTAGGTTGGGCATGGTGGCTCAGTCCTATAATCCTAGCACTTTGGGAGGCTGAGGAGAGAGAATTACCTGAATCCAGGAGTTTGAAACTAGCCTGGGCAACATAGTGCTATCTCATCTCTATAGTAAATTAAAAAATTAACCAGGTGTGGTGGTATGTGCCTGTAGTTCCAGCTGCTTGGAAGTTTGAGATGGAAAGATTGCCTGAGCCCAGCAGGTTAAGGCTGTGGTAGCTGTGAGCATGCATGCCACTGTACTCTAGCCTGGGAGACAGAGTGAGATTCTGACTCAAAAAAAAAAAAAAAAAGGGTTGTGGCTACCTCATTGTTAGGGTAGTGATTAGAAGTGGAACCTGGGAAGACTTCTGGGGTACTGTTTTTTGTTCTGTGTTCTAGTTATATTGGTGTGTTTATTTTTGGGGAACTTACTGCGATGTAGTTTCTGCACCTTTCAGTAATTGTATTATACTTCATTCAAACGTTTACTTGAAAAAAATAGAATAATAATGAGATAAAATGCCTAGAACATAGGTTTCTATTTTTGCTGGGCTGTCAAGTTGTGCTGAGACCTAAGCAGAGAAGCAACTCTGCATGTATGTATAAATACCTAGGGTAAGAAACTAGAGTGTAACAGAGATAGCAATATATTTCAACTGTTCAAAGGACAGAAACAAAGCCAGTGAGGCTAGTGGTTAGTAGATGGGAGGCTAGCAGTAGTGTATAGAATTAGAGGGGAGTTATAGGTCAGATTACAAAGTTTCTTGGGTGACACAAGGACGTTATTGAAGGGATTTAAGTGGGAGAATGCTGTGCTCTGATTCATGCTGTGAGAAGGTCTCTGTGTCTGCCTTGTGGAGAACAGGCCACAGGAAGGCAAGAGTGAAGCAGGGAGACCAGCCAGGCAGTAGTTTAGGAGGAATTTCATGGTGGTTTGAACTTGGGCATTAGCGATGGAGTTGGTGAGAAGTGGGCAGATTCCAGTTGTATGTTGGACATGACTAACACTGACAGGGCCTACTGGTGGATTGAGTGTTGAAAGAGAAGAGCCATGGATGACTTGTAAGTATTTGGCCTGAACCCTGTGGTTGGAAGGCAGTAATAGTGTCTGGGAGAGGAAAGTTAGAGAGTAAGAGTGAGAGGCATGGCAGGATGGGGTGGACAGTATTGTAGACTTTTGAGGAGAGGGTATTGCCCTATTATTTTCTTTTTGTCTTTACTCTCTAGGTCTTTGCATAGTATCTACAACATAAATATAATTGAATAAATGTTTATTTAATATTCAATATATAATTCACATTGAATAAATGTATTGAAGAAATGTATAAGTTATTTTTTCCATTGACATTCTTAGAACATGTGTAAAGTAAAGGGTGAAAAAGAGAGAACTTATTGACTCCCTTAGTATTTTAATGGCTTGGGTTTACCCGGTTTGGAGATATTTTTCTTTTCTTTTTCATGAAGATGGTGATTGAACTGAAATACAGTTTTTAAAGAAGCTGATTGGTTAGATATTAAACTGGACATTTTGTTTACATTTGTTTTCCTTTCTTTGTAGTTATTTTGTGATTACAGCTGTTCTGCTGTTGGGAACTTGATTCAGTACCAGGTTTCCAATATGTTTTAGTTTTGGAAAAAAATGTTTTCAATTGTTTAAAATCTTTTATTTTTCTTTATTGTTTATGGAAGTCCTTTTAGGTGTTTGGAACAAAGAAGTCTCTTTACCAAATGTTTTTTTTTTTTTTTTTTGCAGATAACATTTTGTTGTAGGCTCCAAATGGAACCACTTAGTGTAGACATTGGTGGAAAAATACCACCTATGAAGCCTTAGAGAATGCTGAGACTTCTAAAACAAATGTTATAGTACATTTCTCCTGACACTAGTCCTCTAGTTAGGGAAAATGCAAAGCGATTGAATGTTTCATGTCATCTGGAAGTTCTCCATTTTTTTGTGGCTGTCCTTTTTCTGCCCTTCACAAGATTGCTCCTACCTAAGTATGTCAGCCAACTCTGGCCATTAAGCCAAACCTGAGGTATGATTAGAAGAATGATGGGAATTCCTGACCAAGTAGTTTGATTGAAAAACAAAACAAAACAACTTTTGTATTGTTGGAGTACTTTCACCATCTTTGTGATTCTGAGTACAACTTACAGCACTATAAGAATTTTATCAAGTAGATAAAATTGCTTGCAAATAAAAGCAACTCTAACTTGCTTAAACAACGAGGACAGACATGTCAAATGAAAGGAAGTTCAGTAGTTGAGCAGACATAGGAATGGTTGATTAGTCAACTTGATGATGTTACCCAATTTGTTCTCACTCTCCACCTTTGTACCATGGTAGTGGCTTAATCCTCAAGCTGGTGGCAAATATCAGGCAGGTTTCAGACAAGACAGTGTCCTTAAAGAACCAAACACCTTTGCAAGAATCTTCTCTAATAGATTCCCTTAATATGTTGGAGGTGGATAACATGTCCACTTCTGAACTGGCAAAGAAAATGAGATTTTTTTTACATAGTTGAGCATAACCTGGAGCTGGGATAGGTCAGCTTTTTTTTCAGACTTGATAGGAGAGGATGGACATATAACCAAGTCTAGTGTTCTATGAGAAAGTAGGATGGTGATGGTGTATACTTAGAAGTGTTGTCACCCATGAGAATGTCCACATTTGTTATTTGTTTATTCAACAAGTATGTCTTGAATGCTTACTCTGTTTCAGATATGCTATATTAGGTGCTGGATTAACTTAGATAAGAAGTAACTGGGAGAGAAGGTAAAACTTAATGACTGATAAGTTGTCCAGTATTTGTATTCATGTTATTCATATGTTTTGACTGAAGCACACTTAATGAAAATGTTTTTGGTTACAAGAACTATTAAAAGAACAGTATTTCAATGTATTTCTAAAGGTTGTTTCGAGTAGAGAGAAAGTATAAGTGAAGATAGGAAAAGTTTAAATTAAGATAGATGTGTATATCAACTAGATTGTTTTCAAAAACATTTATTTTTTATTATACATCATACCTGATGTAAAATATTAGTGCGAGGCATATAAAGTCCCATGTTATTTTTTTCTGTGTGCCTACTCTTGCTGATATTTGTGTGTATTTCCACACATATATAGGATCAACAGGAAAATATGGAGTTTTAAAAGTTAATCTTATTTCAGTATATGCAACATAATATTGCTTTTCTGATATGTTGTCACTGAGAACTTTGTCTTCTTCAGTAATTGTATGGGCATAAATACTATTTTTTTTTGCAATGTTATTCATTCTTTTTTATTATAAAGATATGAGGTATAATTCAGGGTTAGGTATACAAATGTTGATTATGCGGGTACCCTTGTTGATGAGGTGTGCCCCTCCCTCCCCAGCAGTTTCCCTCAATTGTCAACCCCATCTCCCTCCCCTGACAGTTTCCCACTACTGCCAATCCCTTTCTTATAGTATTATGATAATTGTTCAAGGTCCGCTTATGAGTGAGAACATATGGTACTCTGTTCTTTGTTTCTGTGGTAGATCACAGAGTATGATCGACTCTAAATCCATCCAAGTTGCTACAAAGTCCACATTTGTCCTTTTTTATGGCTGCATACTATGCCATTGTGTGTATGTACCACATTTTTTTATCCAGTCCAGCTTCGATGGGCAACATGGTTGCTTCCATGTTTTTGATATTGTTAATAGCACTGCAACAAACATACGTGTGCAGGTATCTTTTTTGTAGAATGACTTGAGTTCTTCCGGGTATATTGCCAATAGGGGAATTGCTGGGTCATATGGAAGGTCAATTTCTAGTTCTTTCAGAAATTGCCACTCTGTCTTCTAAAGCGGTTGCACTAGTTTGCATTCCCAACAGCAGCGTAGAAGCGTTCTTTTTTCTTCACATCCTCGCCAGCATCTGTTGTTGTTTGTGAATGATGACCATTCTTACTGGGGTTAGGTGGTTTCTCAATGTGGTTTTGATTTGCATTTCTCTGATGATTAGTGAGGCTGAGCACTTTTTCATGTGTCTGTTGGCTGCCCATATATCTTCTTTTGAGAAGTGTTCATTCATGTCTTTTGCCCACTTTTTAATGGGGGCTGTTTAATACTATTTTTGAATAGCAGCTTTATTATGATATAATTTGCTTACCATAGAATCTCTTTTAAATGTATAATTCACTAGTTTTCAGTATATTCATAGTGTGCAATCTAAAATATCTAATTTCAGAATATTTTCATCACTTCCAAAAAAACCCTGTACCCTTTAGCAGCTATTTTTGAATATTTTATGTACCCATTACTATTTTGTACAAAATCTCAGTTGAAGAGCTTTGTTTCTCTAAGTAATCTTCTAAGCACGCTAAGTCCTTCTATTAAAAATTCAGTTAACTTCTTAGGGGCAGTTTTAGAGAAATTATTCTGGGTCCTTAGAAAGACCTCCCAGAGATGAATGTGTATATTTTTTGAACTAAAACCATTAGCAGTGCTGAAAAACTTAATGGACATTGGTATCAGTCTTCATATTTATTGCACAAATAAAAATAAAAGAGTTTCTTTAAATTCATGATCATCAGGTTTCCCATGTTTTTAGATTCTAATTATATATTATTAGCAAATAAATTCTAATTGTATACTATTAACAAATAAAAGAAAATCAACTTAAAGAAAGTGCAGTATTGAGGTGATTAGACTAATCTTATTTTGCTTTCTAACCTTAGAATACTTAATAATTCTATTTTATTTGCAATAAAAGTTAAAAAAAAATGAGGACCAAAGGAGAAAATTTAAGTAATATATTTGCACTCAAACTTTTCATATCTTATCTAAAATAACTGTGTAAAAGAAATTTATTTAACCATAACTGTAAAGGATCACTGTTCAATATGGTAGTTACTGGCTACATACATATGGAGATCTTGTTAGTACTGCTGAGGACTGAATATTTGACTTTATTTTAGTTTTAAGTAGTTTATAAAACTAAAAAGCAGTATAAAATATGTTTCCAATAAATTGCTTTTTTGTTCTTTGATAGGATCACATTTTACTTTACTGTCATATTGTGGGAAATATTATTTCATTGCAGGGCATGTAATTAGTCATGTGCATTACTTTTAATATTATATAGACATATAGCACTGATTTAATTGATGTCAGTGGAAGAATTCAAATGATTTTTTGAAAATAAAGTGATTTTTTTTCTACACACTGATGTACTGTAATGTATATATTTGAATATTTTATGCAGACAGTATTATTTACAATAATACCTTTGTAGATTGTAATTAGTAAGTATATAGAGATACTTGTACAAGTATGTATATATAATTTTGGGTATATTTATATATTATAAAATGATTATTTTAATTGCTGTATTATTATATAAGTTTCTAGTACAAAAATATAAATATGGAAAAAAAACTTTATAAAGAAAGAACATAGCCAGGTGTGGTGGCTCAGCCTGTTATCCCAGCATTTTGGGAGGTCAAGGCGAGAGGATTGCCTAGCCCAGGGGTTTGAGATCAACCTGGGCAACTTGGTGAGACCTCGTCTCTACAGTCAATCACAAAAAAACTATCCAGGTGTGATAGCGTGTGCCTGTACTTCCAACTACTTGGAAGGAGGTTGTAGTAGCTGTGAGTGTGCCACTGCACTCCAGCCTAGGCAATAGGAGTGAGACTCCAACTCAAAAAAAAAAAAAAAAGAAAGAACACTACTTATGTAGATATAAGTAAAGATACAGAAACTAGTACCAGAACAGTAGAGGGCAAAATGATAATGCAAGAAGAGATGCCACAAATTCCACAACAATGCTAAAGTAAAACAAAGAGTTTTTTTAAGGTAAATATAAGAAAAATAAAGATGACAATACAGAGGGATATTTTCAGCTATTTGCTGAAGTCAGTTTGATAACAAATTTCCTCTCAATGTTCAAAAAAAAATTTATATAATAGGTTCCCTTGAATCAGAATTAAGTACAGTAATTCTTTTAGTTATTGATAATTTAAAAACATTTTACAAAATGATACAATGCATGAAGTCATTTTCTACTGATAAACATTGAGTGGTATTGCATGTAGATTTTTAAGATGTCTCTAGAAAATGATCATTTTGCTTTTACTGAACACTTATTTGTTAGAGCAGTGCATAGTGTTATTTCAAGTAAAAATTTTTTATAAGCATTTTTAAGTTCCTACCATATGCTGTAGCAAAACAATGAATTACACTTTTTAAAAGTTGACAGGACAAAGAAACTGGTAAAAGGACAGCTCCTGGCAGATCAAGAGTGGAAAGGAAGACTTGCTTTTCCCTGTGCACTCTTATAGCATTTTAATTTTTCATCATGTGATATATTACTTTTTCAAAAAATGTAACAGACAAAATTATTGGGACAGTAAGACAAAAATGTTTTCCAGTTTAAGATTAGTGCCAAACTTCAGGGCCATGATACTTTTCATCTTTCACACTGTTGAAAGTGAATCACATAAACATGGATATAAACAAGTAGAGATTCATCATAAAATGCCAAGGTATTGGTCTCAATTTTGTAGGAAAAAATAAGCTGTAGTATCTGTTTTCCATGTAAGCTCACAATATCTGTGTTAAAGATTTCTGTAAAATTAAAACAAGCCCACTATTAACATAATTGAAAAGAATACTCTGCACTATAAAGCAGGGCATATGGGGTTCAGAGGGGAACCCACTGAAGAGCCCCATGAAGGTGAATCTCAATGCAACATATGGAGTGCTGGTGACATCCTGCCAGTTATGCTCTCTCCTTGGTCCTTGACAAAACTCATTCCAGTGGTGTACGTTTTGGGGGGCTCATCTACTGCCTCAAACTCTCAGCTAACTGACTGAGCCAGAAGCTGAGCAGATTCCTGACTGTTAAACATTTTGAGGCTGCAACTGCTGAGAGTCTTACAGACAGTGGTGGGATGAAAGCACTGATGACATCCGTAGTCCTACTCTGTACAGACATGCTGCTGTCACCGAGTAGCTCTGCATATGCCTCCCTGCCAACATGGTACAGATAAACACCTTTTCCAGTATGTTGCCTAGTGTTTTCAGTTGTCAAATTACAATTTTGACAGTAGAAGCTACTTTTGTTATTTGTAGGGTCTGTGAATCCATCTACTAATACATTAGAGGAAGATGCATGAGAAGCTTCCCCAACATGATTGTTTAATTCACAGTAGACAATTGAACACCAGTGTTAGATTCTTCACAGGCAACAGGCTGAACATCTGCTGATAATAGTGATCATAATTTGAGAAATCTTATTGTTGCTTGTGTCTATAGGCTGACAATTATCTTGACCCATTTGATTATTGGGTTGCAAATATGCAGGAAGACGCATATCTGCTGGGAACTGCAATGGACTTGCCAGGGAGTTGGAATATGTGCTTGTAGCCAGGGAAGGATGGAGGAGGAGCTGTTTGGAGATAAGAAAAAAGGAGTGGTCCGGCTGGTAGAAAAAATCTGGAAACATGGCATTTTGTGGCATGTGTGGTTCATTGTAGCCCAGGCATAAACTGAACCTGAAGACTGTATTGTAGATTGAAATCATTATGATGGGGCGCTGATGCTATAGCTAAGACAGGACTTTTCAGTCTCTTAAGATAGCATGGGTTTACACAAATTTCTTTTTTGCTTGAATCCAAAAGGAAACTCACAAATATCTAATAACTTTAGATCTTGATACTGCAAATCAGGCCAGTGCTGAACACAGTGTATAATGTGAGGTAAGCCTTTTCTCTGAGAAATCTATGGAAGTTCATCAACAATCTGGGAAAAGTGACAAATTTCTCAGCTGTTTTTGGTTACTCAAGGCATTGTCCTTGCTCCATGACACTCTTTTTCTTGTTTAGCTTTTTTACAAAAGCATTGAATACTTTTTCTGCTCATTTCTCCTCATCACCTTGTTTCTACCCCAACAATTGCTTTGTTCCTGGACTAGTAAGAGAAAACACTAAGCTGGCTGGGGGATCACTTGAGTCTAGGAGTTGGAGACCAGCTTGGGCAACACTGGAATAATCCATCTTATAAAAAAATCATGTGTGAATTAGCCGGGTGTGGTAGCGCACGCCTGTAGTTCCAGCTACTTGGAAGGCTGAGGTGGAAGGATCGCCGGAGCCCAGCAGGTTGAGGCTGCGGTGGCTGGGAGCGGCCACTCACTCCAGTCTGGGCAACAGAATGAGACTCCAACTTAAAAAAAAAAATGTGTGTGCATATATGTATATATTTTAATATATATATATAATATATAGCATATAAATACATATATAATATATACATATGTATTTTCATGTCATAGTGGGCTGTGCCTGTGGTCCCAGCCACACAGGAGGCTGAGACAAGAGGATAATTTTAAACCAACAGTTGGAGGCTGCAGTGAGTCATGATGGTGTCATTATGCTCCAGCCCCAGTGACAGAGTGAAACCCTGACTCTTTAAAAAAAAAAAAAAAAAAGGCCAGGTGCGGTGGCTCAGTCTGTAATCCCAGCACTTGGGGAGACCGAGGTGAGAGGATTGCCTGAACCTGTGGGTTCGAGACCAGCCCGGGCCACTTGATAAGACCTGTCTCTACAACAAATCACAAAAACCTAGCTGGATGTGGTGGCGTGTGTCTGTAGTTCTAGCTACTTGGAAGGCTGAGGCGGAAGGATTGCCTAAGTCCAGCAGTTGGAGACTGGTGGCCGTGAGCGTGCCTGCCTCTGCACTCTAGCCTGGGCAATAAGAGTGAGACTCCAACTCAAAAACAAACAAACAAACAAACAAACCTCTAAATAGATCACAGACCCAAAAGTAAAACCTCAAACTATAAGAACCTTAAAAAAATGAAGGAGACAGGAGACACCCTTATGGAAATTGGAACTGGCAACCAATTCCTGATCAAAACCCCAGGTGCCCATGACATAAGAGATAAGGTGGACAAGTGGGACTTCATCAAACTGACAAGCTTTTGCAAAGCCAAAGAAACCATCAAGAGAGCAGGGAGACAGCCCACATACTGGGAAAAATATTTACCAACTGTATATCTGACAAATCCCTAACATCTAGGATCTACAAGGAACTCAAATGAGCTGAAAAGAAAAAACAAACATCCCCATTACAAAGTGGGCAAAATATATGAATAGACACTTCTCAAAAGAAGACACATGAGCAGCCAACAGATACATGAAAAATGCTCAGCCTCACTAGTCATCAAAGAAATGCAAATTAAAACCACACTGAGATACTACCTAACTCCAATCAGGATGGCCATCCTCAATAATTCAAAAAACAACAGATGCTGAAGAGGATGCGGGAAAAGGGGAACACTACTTCTACACTGTTGGTGGGAGTATAAACTAATACAGCCACCGTGGAAAACAGTTTGGCAATTTCTAAAAGACCTAAAAATCGACCTTCCATATGAACCCCGTAATCTCCCTACTGGGAATATTCCTGGAGGAACTCAAATCACTCTGTGAAAAAGATACCTGCACACACATGTTTGTTATGGCATTATTCACAATAGCAAAAACATGGAACCTACTGTGCTGCCCTTCGAAAGTAGACTGGATTTTTAAAATGTGGTACATTTACACAATGGAATATTATGCAGCTATAAAGAAGAACAAAAGTATCAACTTCACAGCCACTTGAATGGACTTAGAATCTATAATACTGAGTGATCTATCTCAGAAGCATAGAACTGAGTATCACTTGTTTCCACTCATAAGCAGACCTTGAGCAATTAGCATAATACTATAAGAAAGAGTTGGCAGTAGTGGGAAACTGTCAGGGGAGGCGGGAGGTGGGGTGTAGTGGAAAACTGCCAGGGGAGAGGGGGCACACCTCATCAACAAGGGTACATGCATAACAAACATTTGTATACCTAACCCTGAATTGTACCCCACATCTCTACAATTAGAAATTAAAAAAAAAAAAGAAAGCAAGTTTGTCATTGCTATTGTTTGATACAAATCTTCAAAGACCTTCCTATTACTTGAAAGTCAGTGGCTACTGCAAGAACAGGTCACAGGCAAAAAGTAATGTACAGATTCTACACGGAAGTTCCAATTTAAAAAAGAAGAGTGACATTGATCTTCACGAGTGCTGGACACACTCCTGGTATACTTCTCCGTGAAGGTTTATTAAACAGCTTGGTGAGGGACATGTGCTGCTTACCAGGACCCAGGTGAGGGAGGGAGAAGGGAGGGAAGGTAGGAGCCTGGGAGAATGACCACTGGGATCTGCGCATGTGTACAAGTGACCCACAATAAAAAAAATTCAATATGGTTTCAGCAGGATCTGAAAGTGTAGTTTTGGCCAGCTTGGTTCTCGCTCTAAGAAAATAGCCCTTTTTGGTTGGAAAGATTATAAAATTATTTCAGTTATTGAAAATTTGTTGCAAAAATATGAGGAAAGGCTCAAAAATTAAAGCTCAGTTATCCATAGAATATAGGGACTTTCCTTTTTTTTTGAGTTGGAGTCTCACTTGGTCGCCCAGACTGGAGTGCAGTGGCCGCTCCCGGCCACCGCAGCCTCGACCTGCTGGGCTCTGGCGATCCTTCTGCCTCAGCCTTCCAGGTAGCTGGAACTACAGGCACGCGCTACCACTCCCGGCTGATTTTTTGATTTATTGTAGAGGCAAGGTCTCGCTGCCCAGGCGGGTCTCGAACCTGCGGGCTCAGGCAATCCATTCACCTCAGCCTCCCAAAGACGTGGGATTACAGGCTGAGCTACCGAGCCCGGCGGCCTTTCTAATAATAAAGAAAATCGATTGAGTCAAAGTTTGAAAAATTGTAAGTTTTTTTTTTTTTGCTTTAAGTGAGTCATATGACATGAGATATCACTCAATTAATATTTTCCATGCTGTTAGTTTCAAAGGTCTTCCAAATTTACAAATAGATGTCAATTCATGGCTTAAATAAATGAACTTGCTGTGTAGATTTAAAAAAATTATTTGCATGACTAGTTTCTTCATAGAGGGTGGTGCTCCAGCTATGGTAGACTAAAAAAACCTAGCTGTATGAAATTTTTAAAGTGTGAGACTAATGTTTCCCATATTAATTAAACTCATTTTTTGACACATGAAAATATTTGCATTTAGTTTTTTGAAGTAGGCTCTGAAAAATGTGATGGATTCAGTTGTTAAATTCTCCATTTATGTGCAAATGCTTTTAATCATTATCAGTTTATAACTATTAAAAATAATAACAGACAATGAATTTAATGGATCTTGTTCTCTTTGTCAATACTTTGTGATTGAGTTGTGGCAAAGTTTTACGGGGATTTACCTATGCTACTGAATACAAGATTTTCTTGAGAAAGGAATACTTGACAAATAATCAAAGACAAAAAAATCATCTCTGTGACTTACATTTCTTTATCAATATTGCATTGCATATAAGTGAACTAAATTTGAAGCTCCAAGGAAAGGAAAAGCATTTTTATAACCTAGCTGGTTATTGAGCCTTTTCATACAAATAAATACTAATGTTTTAACACATTAAAAAATGAATAGATATACTGTTGGTTTTAACTGTAGTATACAGTGTTATGTGAACTTGCTGTGAAAAACCAACCACAAGACGAGTTTGATGGATGCTTTGTTGATAATGATAACTTTAGAGTTGTTTTTCAATTTATGTAATGTTTCTTAATACTGTGTTGACACTATAGTTAATGAAATAACTTTGATATATGTACTTTTGAAATTTTCATCAAGGTCAAATCAATTTTTTTAAAATGAAAGTTTTGTCAGTGTGGATGTGAACATATTAAAGGGCAATGATTTTTTTTTGTACTTAATTTAGTTTTTGAAATGTTTTAAGTATCTTGGAACAACCTGATTTTTTTGTGTGTGAATCTATTTTTTAAATTATGGATTTTATGAAATTTAAACTGAGATTACGTATTTCTGATGAAAATTTAGTGTATGAATTGGTATGCACTGTAAGTATAAAATACTACCAGGTTTCAAAAACTTTGAAGAAGAATGCAAAATATCTCATTACTAATTTTTATGTTACATGTTGAAATGAAAATATGTGAATATATTGGGTTAAGTATATTATTAAAATTGATTTTGTCTATTTTACTCTGTTGAATATGACTACTATTAAAGTTGTACGTATGGCTTGCCTTGTATGTCTTTTGAACAGTACTGGAATAGACAGTGTCAAGAGTAGCCTCAGCTTTTCCTTGGGAGTTAGCTCATGGCAAAGTTATAGATGCCATAATCATGGAGAAAGTGAGCTTTAATATTTTAGTTTGTATATTCTTTACCTTTATTTAATTGTTATGACATTTGAAGTTTGGTTTTAGCATCAGCTCATTTCTCTTTCTGTGTATATGTGTTTTATTTAATAGTCTTTATTTCTGAGTGTTTTAGGTTAACAGAAGAATTGAGCAGAAATTACAAAGAGTTCTCATGTCCACCTTCTTCTTGTCACCATTTTGCCCTATTATGAACATCTTATGTGTGGTACATTTGTTAACAGTGATGAACCAATACTGATACTTTATTATTGATGTTTGTAGTTTACATTAGAGTTCACTCTTTGTGTTGTTCACTCTAAGGGTTCTAACAGATGTTTACTAACATGTCCACTGTATTATACACAATAGTTTCACTGTGCCTAAATCTCTGTGCTCTGTTTATTTCTACCTCCCTCCCTCACCTCAACCCTTAGCAATCACTGATATTTTTACTGTCGCCATAGTTTTGCCTTTTTCAGAATGTCATACACAGTTGATTCTTGAACAATGGGAGAGGGGGTGTTGAACCCCTCTGCAGTCAAAAATCTGTATATAACTTCTGACTCTCCAAAAACTTAACTGCCAATAGCCGACTGTTGACCTTGCTGATAAGTCTATTAATATATATTTTGTATATTATATGTATTATATACTGTGTTCTTACAATTAAGTAAACTACAGAAAAGGAAATACAAAATCATAAGGAGTCATAATATGAAAATCATAAGGAAGATACAATATATTTACTATTTATTAGTGAACGTGGATCATTGTGAAATTCTTGCTCCTCATTATCTTCACATTGATAAAGTGAATGGGTTTGGGTGGTCTAGCTGTCTCAGGGATGGCAGAGGTGGTGGAGGTGGAAGGGAAGGCTGCAGAGACAGGCACGCTAGGTCTAAGTTTCATTGGAAGGGACCCACTTGTACGTAGACCCACACAGTTCAAACTTGTGTAGTTCAAAGGTCAACTATAGTTGCAGTCATAAAGTATGTAGCCCTTTCAGACTGTCTTTATTGTTGAATAATGTTCCATTGTATGGATTACCACAGTTTGTTTATTCATTCATCTGTTGAAGGACATCTTGGTTGCTTCCAAATTTTGACAATTACCAATAAAGCTGTTGTAATCATTTGCAGGAGGTTTTTTTGTGAACATAAATTTTGAACTCATTTGAGTAAATGTGAAGTTTCATGATTGTTGGATCATATGGTAAGAGTATGTTTATTTTTGTTAGAAATTGCTAAACTATCTTCCATAAAGACTGTTCCATTTTATAATACATTCAGCAGTGGATGAGAGTTCCTGTTGCTCCATGTCTTTGTTAGCATTTTGTGTTTCAGTGTTTTGGATTTTGGCCATTCTAGCAGATATGTAGTGGTATCTCTGTTTTAATTTGCAATTCCCTAATGACATGATATTGAACACTTTTTCATGTGCTTATTTCCCGTGTATATATCTTTTTGGACGAGGCGTCTGGATTTTTAAAATCCATTAAAAAAAATGGGATTGTTTTCTTATTTTGAAACTTTTTTCTTCTTTTATTGAGATGGATCTCACTCACTCTGTCATCCAGGCTGGAGTGCGGTAGTGCAATTAAACCTCACTGCAGCCTCAAACTCCTGGACTCAGGGATCCTCTTGACTCAGCTACCTGAGTAGTTGGGACTACTAATTTCGAGTCTTTTATTTTTAGTTTGAGATGAAGGGAATCTCACTCTGTTACCGTGGCTGGTGTGTACCTGTGTGATCATAGCTTACTGTAATCTCAAACTGCTGGGTTCAAGAGAACCTCCTGCCTCAGCCTCCTGAGAAACTGGGATAACAGGTACACACTACCATATCCAACTACTTTTAAAAAAAAATTTTATACAGCCAGGGTTTTGCTGTGTTGCCCAGGCTGGTCTTCAACTCTTGATCTTCCAGCTTTAGCATCTCAAAGTGCTGGGATTACAGACTTTATTTTGAGTTTTAAGAGTTATTTGTATCTTTTGGATACCAACAAAGATTTTCTTTCAGTTCATGGCTTGTCTCTTCAATCTCTTTGTGCTGTCTTTTATAGAGAAGTTTTTAATTTTAATAAAATTAGACTTACCAGTTTTTCTGAATTTGTGCTTTCGGTGTTATATCTAAAAAGTCATCACCAATCCCAAGGTCCCCTAGAATTTTTCCTATGTTATCTTCTAGGAGTTTGTACTTTTAGATTTTACAATTTAGGTCTGTGATTTATTTTGAAAAGTTAATTTTTGTGAAAGGTGTAAGGTCTGTGTCTAGATTTTTTTGCATGTGAACGTTCAGTTCTAGCACCATTTGTTGAAAAGAATTTTTTTCCCCTTAAATTGATTTGTTTGTCAATCAGCTTTTAAAAAATGTAAATTCCTACAGATTGCTTTTTAATCAGGAGATAACTTTAACAAACTTTTTTCTTAGGAAGAAGGGTTGTAGGTATGTTAAGACCCAGTAATGAAAGTCTATAGAAAGTCTAACTTCTGTAGTCCTTCCGTAGATTTCTGTAGCAGTTAGTTTCTGCTAAAAAATTGTATTATTTGTTCTGGCATCTTTAGTTACCATCATGGACACAATATTTATTTGAGATTTCAAATTTATCTGAGTGACTTTACTGACGTCCAATCTGAAAGCAAGGTAATCAGTTTCTGTGTGTGTGTATTTTAATAATACAAACCTGGTTTTTTATTTTATTCTTCTTTTGTCTTTGTTGTGTGGCCAGAAAAAAGAGATTCTTACATACCACATTTTATGATTTCCTGGGCAGTAAACACAAAGTTGGTTTAAAGATAAGTTCATTTTAATTGAAATCATTCTTCAAACAGTCTGGAGTTAAACTTTGGGACAAGGAGTGGAAAAGCAACTGAATTGTAACATTGGAAGGTGCTCCCAGGAACATCATGTGGTTATCACAGCAGCTGGCTGTGCAGATGACTGCTGAGCTAAACGAGTGTTACTTTATTTGCTTAAAATTCCAGCTTAAGTGATGTGGTACAAGAAGGTAGATGTGTTAGAAATATGGGTATTTGAGGAAGAAACGATTTGCTACTTATAAAGGTCACTTGTATTTCAGAAACAAAGTCTTCTGTTTATTCAAGGCCATGAAAATAGAGCTGATTTACCTGATGCTTTCTTACTTGTTATGCTTATGATTCTGAATTCAAAGTTAGCTTTGGAGTTGTTTTTCAGCAAGCTACTCCTTATCCTTCTCTTGAAAAGAAGGCATTTTTTATTTATAATACATCATATGTGATATTTCTCAGGTGAGATTTTTGAGTGAGTTAACTTTTTGGAGTTTTGCAAGAGAATGCCCTATAAGAGTTTGTTTTGAAGAGTTTCCTCTCGATTTGATTGATCTCACATGGCATTTTAAATTTTTGTCAGTATTTTACTAAAGTTACATAGAGTATATACCAGTTCCTATAACAATAGAGAATAAAGGTTTTTACTTTTCTAAAATTTTGCATGCATTCCTTCATGTTCTGGGAGTTCCAGAGACTTGTAGTAAATAGAATCCTTGGATTTTCCATCAAATTTATCTTTCACCTGGTAATATGCATAAGACAGGGAATTCATTTCATGATCTGAAATGTTTTCAATTTTTTTTAACTTTGTAATATCTTTGTGTTTTTAGATCTTGTTTTTCTTTAGCTGTTTGATTATATGGTCAATTCTATTGTACTGAAATATACCGGGGGTGCCAAAAATGTGTATACACATTTAAAGCGATGTCAAGAGATGTTTGCTGTAATCAGAAGTGTCTGGACACTGATGGTAAACATTTTGAGCACCTCTTGTTATTTCAGAAGTCAAATGTGACTTGTATTCATCTTTTCTATCAGTATATACTGAGTATTGCAATTTTAATACAATTTTTTCCCTTCTTAAATTGTGTGTACGTTTTGTCACGCTCTGTATATTCCTCAAAGTAATTATGCTATGCAAAATGGAACAATAAAAAAATCACAATTCTTGGGGGAAATTAGATTAGGGACACAATACACAAAATTTCATCACTGACACATAAAATAAAAGATAGGCATCTAGTAAAAATGGTAGCTCTGTTTTACATATGTTAAGTGATTAAGAAATGATGTATAGTGCAATAAATATGTCAGTTTACTTTTTAAAAGACCTCAAGTTTGCATGAGTTCTTTTGTGGTGGTGGAAGGAGGGTGATGTGAAATTGGATGGAAGGTACTAACACTTTGATGTGGATGGGTGTGTATTGTGATATGTGGTGAGCTGAGTAAGGTGGTAGATATTTGAGGTGTCTTTTGTGTGTCTCTATGTGGCTCAGTTCAGCTGGGTGCAGTTTTCTGCATTTCCTGAGTTTCCTGGGAGATGGAATTGTACATGAGCATATTTAGAATTTGTGTCATGCACACGTTGTTCCCTTGCGTATCAATCACATTGGAAACAACTGACATTTTCTTTTCTTTTTATTTTTTGAGTTGGGGTCTCACTTCATTGTCCAGGCTGGAGTACAGTGGCATGATATGACTCATAGCTGCCTTGACACCCTGGGCTCAGGTGATTCTTCCACCTCAGCCTCCTGAATACCGAGGATCACAGGTTTGCGGGACCACAGGTGCTCACCACCACACCTGGCTAATTTTTTTTCATTTTTAAAATTGTTTTTGTAGTGATGGAGTCTCACTAAGTTACCCAGGCTGGTTTCAGATTTCTGGGCTTAAGTCATCCTCCCACCTCACCCCCCACCCAAATGCTGGATTTATAGAAATGAACCTCTGCGCCCGGCCCCAAATGACATTTTAAAAACAGGAATTTTGACAGAACAAACTGCATACATTTTTGAAAAAAAATGATGATTTTATAGCTTTTAAAATAGTGTTTTAGCCGGGCTCGATGGCTCAGCCTGTAATCCCGCGCCTTTGGGAGGCCAAGGTGAGTGGATTGCCTGAGCCCGCGGGTTCGAGACCCGCCTGGGCAGCGAGACCTCATCTCTACAATAAATCAAAAAATCAGCCGGGCATGGTAGCACATGCCTGTAATTCCGGCTACTTGGAAGGCTGAGGCGGAAGGATCGCCGGAGCCCAGCAGATCGAGGCTGCGGTGGCCGGGAGCGGCCACTGCACTCCAGTCTGGGTAACAGAGTGAGACTCCAACTCAAAAATAAAATAAAATAAAATAAAATAAAATAAAATAGTGTTTTAGAAACAATTTGACTTGAATTACTTATCCACTTAGACAGGGTACCTTTTAAGCAGCTATTCTCTGCAAAAAAGAAATATTTGGCAGTGTTTTCTTATTAAGGAGCAGCTACCAAAATACCCACTCATTTGTGCTTTATCCCTTTTCCTACTACTTTTTACTGCATATGTCCTAATGGCGCTTCCCCACCATATTATTCTTTCCCCTTGTCCTTAGTTTAACTATATTCTCATAGTTTCCTCAGAGATGTGACTTAGGTTTTGTCTTTCTCTGTGGCCAGTTTTCTCATGGACACTTGACTGGCTCATTCCCATCACATTCTAATTTGACTTACCCGCACCCCCAGAAACCACCGTCAGCCTTCCTAGCTGCTCTGCCTCCTGGCATAAGCGAACTGATTGTTTCAGGGTTGCCTCTGAGGTATTTGAAGTGCCATGACTGGCTGACACTGGCTTAAAAAGAAACTCTTGTCCTATACCCTAATTCACCAGCTGGTGCAACAGGGACTGCTTCCCCTTGGCATTCCCAGAATCATTCTCAGCACAGTGCTCCAGGCAAACAACATGAATCATTTGAAATTGGTGTTTAAGGTGCAATCTTTTCTCCATTTTTGTTTTAATCTGTTTTCTGTGTTTGCATGGTTTTGGCCTTGGCACCCAGGGCAGCCTGAGACATGTCTCTGAGTGGCTAAAAAAGTAGATGCAGAAGATTGGTCACTTGCCTTGGGTCACCAAGTTTGGCCAGGCACCCCACTTCAGATATCCTAGCCAGTGCATCAGGTAGGGCCAGGGTAGTCCCTCTTGACATCACCACAGGCAGGTGATGTCCATCCGCTGCCAGGTAGAGGAAGGAGCTTGTTCTCAGCTCAGTGGTGTGACCTGCTGCCTGAGAGACAGGGCAGGTGATTGTGCAGCCGGAACCACAATCCACACGTGGAGCAGGTGCCTCCTCTCACCTGCTCCTACAAGGTTCTGTAGTTGCTTCATGAGCGGTGGCTGTAGTCTCAGGCCCCAGGAAGTACATACACTTCCCGTCAGAGCCAGGAGCTCAGATGCTTCAGGAAGACACGGACGAAACCTGCAGCCTGGGACCAGCTTCCTCAGTATGTCTACAGTGTCAGTACTGGGTAAGAAGAAGAAAATCCACTCTCCCCGCCATACCTGCCTACGACTGGATTTTTTTTTCAGAACAGTGTTAAATAATAGGGCTGATAATAAGCAATCTTGTCTTAATCCTGATTTTAATACCAATGTTTATGTGTTTCACTATTAAGTATAATGGCTTTGATTTAAATTGGATGTCATTTGCATTTTAGAATAATCTTTTATTCTTAGTGAATTAAGAGTTTTTATCAGGGATTTTGAGAGAAGTGAAACTAGTCAAATGGAGTTAAATCAGATGATGTTTCATTTGCTTTAATCTTCTCTTGTGATTCTGGAGCAGAAATCCCATTTTAAATTCTACATATTTAATTTAGCCTTTATTTCATTTAATAAGTAAAGACAGAATGAAAACATTTCACTTCCCCTGTGTCCTACTCCCATTTTCTGTGCTTTGTTAATCTGTGTTTCAAGTCATTATTATGGACTTCACATATTCATCCTCTATTTAAATAATATAATTTTTCACTGTTGGGTTTTTGAGTACCTGATTTTGATTACTTGCATGATTGATTGTGAAAATCTTCATTAATGAGAGGAAGACTAAGCTCTATGTTCCTTAGCACTATAGGGGGATTATAGCGATCAACAGTTTATTGTATACTTTTGAATAGCTAGAAAAACAGATTTTGAATGTTCTCAACACCAAAGAAATGATAAATATTTGAGGTTGATATGCTAATTACCCTGATTTGATTATTACACATTAGTATACTTGTATCAAAATATCACTGTAACCCATACAAACTTTAAAATTATTATGTGTCTCAATTAATGAATGATAACAAAAATCTGGATAAACATTTTATAATGTGTACATAATATCCCGCATGAGTAGAAAAGCACCTATTTAAGTTATTTTCAGTCCCAGGAAAAGTATATAGATGGGTGCTGAAAAAAATGAATAGCTCTTCTTGTAGAAACTTTCTATTATTTTTTGAGATGTCATGACATATGGGGCAGTTGAAGTCCCTAGTGGGTAAAAGGCAGATTAGGGAAATTATGAATTTCCTCAGCTACAAAATTTTGGAATGAGAGTATTTAGGGCAGTGGCAAACACTAGAAGTCTGTAGGGTGTTTTTAATGGTTATAGAAGCCCAGAAGAGTCCAATGGATATTATAGACCAATAATAGCTTTTGATTGGAGTGAAATACCTGACAATGACCATCACAATAGCTTTTTGTGGGTGATGGAGAAATGTGGGTTGGATGATAGTATACTTAGAAGAGTTGAGGGATAGTTGACAGCTTATCAAAGACTCATGAAAATTGTACCCATAACTTGAGCCGAGTCTCTGTAAGTGCTAGGGTGAGGGTGGCAGATAGGTAACATTTTATTCTCTTTTTAAAAATCGTGGTAACAACACATAAAATAAAACTCATCATCTTAATTGTATACTTAGCATTTTAAGTAGTTCAGTAGTGATAAGTATATTTAAATCATTTTATAACAGATCTCCAGAACTTTTTCATCTTGCAAATCTGAAACTCTGTATTCATTAAACATTTCCCCTTTTCCCTGCCCCTGATAATTACCATTCTACTTTCAAATTCTATTAATTTGACAATTTTAGATACCTTATAAAAGTAGAATCACATAATATTTATCTTTTTTGTGACTGGCTTATTTCCCTTAGCATAATGTTTTAAGTTTCTTCTATATTGTAGCATATGACAGGATTTCCTTCCCTTTTAAGGCTGAATAATATTTTGTTGTATGAATGTACCATATTTTGTTTATCCATTTATCCCTTGATGGAAATTTGGATTGCTTCTACCTCTTCGTTATTGTGAATAGTGATGTTGTGAATATGGATGTACAAATATTGCTTTGAGACCCTACTTTGAATTCTTTTGTGTTTATATCCACAGGTGGAATTGTTGGAGCTTATGGTAGTTTTATTTTTAATTTTTCGAGGAACCTCCTTATTGTTTTCCATAGCAGTTGCATTATTTTGCAATGTCATCATTAGTGCACAAAGAGTTCAATTTCTTTATATTCTTACCAACAGTTGTTCTTTTCTTTTTTCCTTTTTAAATAGTAGCCATCCTAATGGTAGTGAGGGATAGATAATATTTTAAGATACATCGTCAAAATAGTCAAAAGTTGTTAGTAACTAGAATGATGGAGTAAGTGCATCTATGATGAAATCCAGCAGGGATAAGTGTAATTTTTGAAGTTTAAGATATGAATATTAGACTTACTATTGACTTATATGCAAATTACTTACTTGTTTTATATGGACATTTTGACTAGCATTACTATTCGGCAGCTGGAACAAAAACTCATACTGCAATAAAAGTAGAGTGGTCAGATTATGGGAGAAAACACAGTACAGTTGTACAGTGTGCTGGTCAGACCATGTCAGGAGGATCACGTCGAGGTGTGGCTGTTAGACATGGCTCTGGAAATTGCTAACAGCTGATGTGCAGTAGAGAACAGCCATATATATGAAGGGTCTGGAAGCTGTGATCTGCCAGTCAGTGAGGGAACTGGGGGCTCCAGGTCTGAAGAAGAGCAGAAGCAGATAGTTGTCTTCATATGATTTAAAGTGGTGTCAAGATGGTGAAGGCTTAACTTTCCTGTTTGAGGACAGAACTGAAAAAAGGCCATTATGTGAAACTAGAGAGAAAGCATGTTTCTAATCAACACGAGGAAAAACCTTCTGGCAGTCAGAAGGAACCAACTGTGAGAACTGCTGTGTGGGAAGTTTCGAGAAAAGGCTGACTGTCAGCAGGAGTGTTGCCATGAAGGATATTTCTCAACTGGAGGGGAACCTGGCAAGATGAACCCATGCAAAAAGCGTTCTGCATCTTCTTCTATGCACAGGAGAGTGTGCAAAGATAGACGAAACAACAGTGCCATGCACAAAAACCCTAAAATAGAGTAGTTGCCATTCTTGCCTGCCCAGGGTCAACCTTACTTAGCCATCGAGCAAATAGATCTCTTTCTTAGGTAGAGTCTGGACTCTGTCTTTACTGCTGAGAATCCAATCAGGGCAATGCTGAGCTGCGCTATTTTTCCAGACTGCCACCAAATGTTACATGGAACCCAGGACCTGACCCACTGCTGTCCTCTTTGTCCTGTTTCTCAGCATTTCCTGCCTTACCTGACTCTTCTAGAGCTTTACGTCTAAGTCACACCTACCTTTGCCTTTGCTTTGGCTGGCCTCCTTGCTTGGACTGTCAGCTGTTTCTTCACCCATGCTGGCTCCTGGTTCCTCCTAGGATGACTAGGATCCCTCCTCACTGTTCTCTGGACACCCAGGGTAGGCGGGTCGTGGTTACCACACCTTGGGGTGTGTGTCCCCCATGCCCCACTTCATTGTGAGCGCTTTCCCAGCAGGGACTAGATGTTGTTCATTTTTTATTTCTTAGTGCAAATGAGCAGTATTTATTGAGCGAAAGGAAATGGAGCCCAGTATTTTGCTTGCATGTCCTGGCGCCTTGTATAGTGCCTGGCTTAATGATTTTTGGAATAATAGAAAAGTTGAGTATATGTATTTATTTCAACATAGGTCATAAAATCATATGGCTCTTAGAAGCTTGAATGTGTCTCTGATGTGCACAGTGAATCAGAGTGGGAGAAAAGCAGGCCCCTCCCCCTTCTCCCTTGCTCTCCCTTCCGCCTCCTTCTTCCCTCTCTCTTCCTTTCTCTCCCCTTCTTCTCTTGTGGGTTGTCCCCCCTCCTCCTCCTATTCCTTCTTACTGCTTCTTCCTCCCTTGTCCTTCTCTTCTCTCCTTCCTTTCTCCTCGCTTCCTCCCCTTTTCTTCCTCTTCCTATTTTTCTGTTTCACTTCTTTTAAACTGTGCAGGCTGTTTATACCATGCTCTTATGTGGAGTTTGGTGGCTTTAAAAACTCTGTAGCTCATGCATGGGTTAACTGAGCCTTAGTATCTCAGGGGATCTCAGCTAGAGGTGCTAGCAGTAATTCCAGACCTCTGCTTGTCAAGATGAGGTTCTCTTGCAGTGTGGCAAAGGAGGATCAAAGTCACCTTGTTCAGTTTCTACACGTTTGTCTTTTTATTTACTTGTCTTTCTAGTTATTTTTTTTTGTTTCTTTGCCAGTCTCCTGATGCCAACCATCTGTTGATCTTTTAATATTACAGCAACACAGTCTGTTTGTATTCAGGATAGTTTACATTTTTATGTTTGCCAAGACCTTTTGTTGTTTTTATGTAGTAAATTAAATGTGAGAACAACAGGCAGACTGGAAGTCTCTTTATGAGCAGCTTGATTTATTTGTATCTGAGTATGTAAACTGTCCCGAGGTTACTTACTTTTTGGTCTGTTTTAGTAACCAATTGTAGCTCAAATTTATGTTTAACATCGAAAAAGTTTATGAGTTTTTTATAACGTTAGGTATTGTATTTTCTACAAGTTGAAAACACCTAGTATAACGTAACTACTCTGCACACCACGGAGGCTTTCCACAAATGCTGAAGGTGTGCATAGAGTTCCACCTGAGAAATTCTGTTTTCTTTTTATATGAAGAAGATTAATGTCCGTGGACTTGAATACATTCCACTTAATGATTTGGCCTATGGTTTCCTTACTATATGATAAATGACTACGCTGAAGTACTTTGTTCACTGAAGAATTTTTAGGGCAGCTTAGATAATTAGTGTTTTCATGTGCATATTTGTTACATTTTAACTTTTGACTTAGTGAGTCATTTCAAAAAATACATTTTTTCTTCTGTCAGGCCCCAGAGCTCTATTGGAGCACATGCGTGTTCTTTTATCTGCATTTTAGATAGTAGCTTTGTATTTTATAGATCTCAGACATTTCAAAACCCAGAGGAGACCTATGTTGATATATTGCCCAGGACTTGCAAGTTGTTCCCAATTTGCATATTAATAAGTAGATTGTAGGTGACATGAAGAAGAATATATACATAACAATAGAAGAGACTGTATATCTTAGTATTAGATGCTGCATTTTTTTTTTTTTTTTGAGTTGGAGTCTCTCTGTCACCCAGACTGGAGTGCAGTGGCTGCTTCCAGCCACCGTTGCCTTCACCTGCTGGGCTCCAGCGATCCTTCTGCCTCAGCCTTCCAAGTAGCTGGAACTACAGGCATGTGCTACAATGCCCAGCTAAATTTTTTGATTTATTGTAGAGATGAGGTCTCGCCAAGTTGCCCAGGCGGTTCTCGAACCAGCATGACTATTCATACATTTAGTTGCAGAAATATGAATGTGCTTGATTATGGGGTGGTGTTTCAAACCCTGCAGAAAGTATTACATAAATACAGTATATGTGCCATATTATCTTTTATTTTTATTTATTTATTTTTTGAGTTAGAGTCTCACTCTGTCACCCAGACTGGAGTGCAGTGGCATGCTCCCAGCCACCACAGCCTCTACCTGCTGGGCTTAGGCAATCCTTCTGCTTCAGCCTTCCAAGTAGCCGGAACTACAGATGAGTGCTACCATGCCCAGCTAGTTTTGGATTTATTGTAGAGATGAAGTCTTGCCCAGTTCCCCGGGCGTGTCTCGAACCTGCGGGCTCAGGCAATCCTCTCGCCTCGGCCTCCCAAAGTGCTGGGATTACAGGCTGACCCCTATTACCTTTTAAAATAATTTAAAAAAAAGTCAACTATCCAAAACATCTGATTAAGCATTTATGATACTATGTGGGAACATTTCCAATACTTGTTTAGGTAACAAAAGCCCAAGCACTATATAGATAGATCTGTAGGAGAGAACCATGAGGATAACATGTGAGTAAAGCAGTAATTTTAGAGTCAGCAAAGGGCTATGTGTTAATGAAAGTAGAATAGTGTGCATATTCATGATCCCACATTTAAACAGGTCAATACCCACGTGTAGAAGTCCTGTCTTGAGGAGTGCACTGGCAGCAGCCCAGCATTGTTTTCATTTCATATGGTGAGCACATTTAGAAGGGGAAGTCACAGATCTAGCTTGCTGGAAATTAGAGCTTCATATTAGAGGTTTTGTATGTGCACAGGGCAAGTTTTTCTCACTTTTGTGCTAACAGCTGCCAACGAAGTGAGATATCTCTGGACAAAGAAGGTATTTTTGTCATTTTGTAATTTTAGACTATTTATTTTAAAGGGTAGTTTGTTATAAAATTAAAAACATTTTCTTGGGGGAAGCCCTAGATTTGTAAGCACATTTTTAAAAACCCTAACTAAAGTTACATAATACCTTTTGAGTGTCAGTTTCTCCAGCTTTTCTTTATTGTGTCCTACATCTGTATTTTTAATGGTTTATTATATCTTTACGAGGTGAAAAAAGCAATAGAAAAATATTTATGGTCAATAGTTTCCTTATGTGTTAAATTTTTGATACAAGTTTGATATCGCTATACACGCTGGTGAAAGTGTACTCAGACAGCTCAATAATAAATGAAAAATAACAAAATTTAAGGCTTAAGATTTGGAGAAAATGAGTGAAATGGAAAATGTAGAAACATATGTTTTGGTTTCTTTTGACATTTTATTTTATAAGAGAAACTGATTTTCTCTGTTTGTAACCCAAGAGTTAGTATTAAAATTTATAAAGAATATGTAATATTCCCTATTCTTTTCCTCTCTTGTCCCTGTTCTCCTCTACTTCCTTTACTTAATGTAAGACTAAGTCCCTTACATTAAACAATGTTTATATCATATTGAAAGGCATCTGCTCTATTTTCACATAATTAACAGTATTTGGAAATTACATGTCATCATTTACTATATCATCTATTATTAAATGAAAGAAGCAAGAAAATGAGGACCTTAGTCCTACAGATTCAGGTGACTGGAATTCACCAACAACCTAGATGAACTTGGAAGCAGATTCTTCCACAGACCTTCCCCAGAGACCCTTAGCATAGGATGCACCCAAGTCCATCCAGGTCTCTGACTCTGAGGTAAGAAATGATACTGTTTTAAGCTCCTATGTTTGTGGTAATTGTTGTGCAATAATAGAAAACTAATCTAGATTTTGGTACCAGAAGTGGGGCATTTCTATTGTTGCATACAAATTGTCACAAAGGTAGTGGCTTAAAACAGGCCTTTTTGTTATTTTACAATTCTGTTGGTGAGAAGTCTGAGTGGCTTCTTTACTTAAGGTTCTTACAAGGCCAGATATAGGTGTTGGCAGGGCTGGGTTCTTATCTGGAGGCTTTAGGAACCTCAATTTGCTTTGAGGTTCATTTAAGTTGTTGGCTGAATTTGATTCCTTGGGGTTGTAGTACTGAGGTCTTTGCTTCATTGGTAACTTTTGGCCAGGGATTGTTGTCATCCTTAGCTTTGTCAGTGGCTGCTCTCTGGTCACCTACGGACCCCTCAGTCACAACACTGGAGAATCTCATGTCAAACCTTTCTCATGTTTTCTGCCTTTCTGACTTCTCTGCTCACCAGCCAGAGAACAATCTGCTTTTAGACAGCTTGTGTGATTAGGTTAGGTTCCCTAAGGTTGAATTCTCTTTTGAGATATAGTATAACATGGTCATTACTGGCCATAGCCACTTGCCACCCAAAGGCAAACTCGAGAGACAAGAGATGGTGGGAGGAAAGTGATTTTATTCCAAAAGCTGGCAGCTGGGGCAGTGGCAAGGCTCATGCCTCGGACTACTTCAATGTTTGGGCTGCATGCAGGTGTTTAAAGAGATACTAGGTACAGGGAACATGTGGGAGTGACAGTGGGAATAGATCTACGTGACTTGTACTGATGACTGTCTTAGGTTATTGCACTATCTGGTGTCCAGGCTGGCACCTTCTCAGAATTGTAGATTAACCGCAGCCTTGAGATAGTTGGGGGGCAGGAGGAATCCTACTGGTTTGGTTCAAGATTAGTCCCCAGAACTTCTTAGTAAGTACATAATTAGATAAGTGAACACAACTCAAAGGAGTGTCTGATAGGAAAAGGGAGGGGAGGGAAGGAGAAGGAGAGATGAAAAAAACTTTAAAACTTCAGTTTGAATTGAGGTACCCAGTTACATGATCAAAGGAGTGATACCTCCTTATTCTCTCAGGTTCTGTTCATACTTAGAAGGCTTTCATGCATTATGCAAGGTTGAGAGTTGTGTGAGTTGTTTTTAGAATTCTACTTACCAGTTGGCAAGCTAGTTGTAGGGTGACACACACTCATTAACAGCATGAACACACTCTGGATATGGCCCAAGAGGGAGCTGGAGCCTGGGCAGGGGTGACCACGGTTGTGAAGATAATAAGGAGATATATATAATATGGTGTGCTTAGAACTCAGATTGTCTGGATTTGAGCTCTAGCTCCAATAATAGCTATAAAAGCTTTGATGGGTGGTTTATTCATTTCTGTTTGTGCCTCAGTTTTCTTTTCTGTTAAATGTGGTTAATTTGTAGCACCTACCTCATAGGTTTGTTTTGAGGAATAAATTAAATAATACATGTAAAGATGCTTATCAAAGCACCTGGTACATCATAAACAATAACTAGTAGCTGTTATACTATTGTTACACTATTATTATTCGTTCTTTAAAGCAGGACTCTTTTTTCCATGTTTCACTTTTTATAGAATGAACTTGACTATAAAATGCAAAGCATCATATTCAGTAAAAGTAATATGATATTGACCCAAATTGGAGTTTTTTGTCAATGTGGGATGTGAGTCATGTGACCATCTCTCAGATAAACATGTGAGCGCCATTCCCTGCTCCAGGTAGAGGAAGTGAGTGTGTAGATGGCCTGGCCAGGTGTGTGCCAGTGAAGTGTGCAAGAAGTGGGAGGAGGGTAGAGCGATCTGAGCTGGCCTAGGCAGCACACGAAGGACCTCTTTTCTCATGCTAAGGAGTTTGGACTCCTGGCAGGCAATAGGTGGCTTTTAAACTGGCATTGTATGAGGAGGTGGATGAATTGCAAAGTACTCTGGTGGTAGTGTAGTGTGAAGGATGGATTTGAAGGTAGATTTTGAGTCAATGTGGAAAAATATTCAATTATGGCAATGCTGTTGATGTTCAGATAGTGGATCACTGATTGTCATAACATTTGCTAAGTCCAAAAGCTTTTTTTGACATCATTATAAAGAAAAGTTGAGGAAGATCTGGTGGTGGTGAGGGGTGGGTCATGGTTGGAGTGTCTGGATCAGGAAGTGCCGGTGGATTCTCTCAATCAGAAAAAGGCAGAGAATATGAGGCAGCAGGTCCAGGTTTGGGTGAGATTCCAATTCTAGAGTAGTTGGGAATCCATCTATGAGGACAGTCTAAGTGATGCCTACCATTCAGGTTATATCTCAGAGGAGTGGAACTTCTGGCATGTCGAGGACCAAGGAGTGCCAGCTGGCAGGGTCATGGATTGGCCGCCAGCTGGCTGCCAGCAGATACAGTGGTACATAACTGTGACCCTGTCATGAAAATGTCAGGATTGAAGAAAAGGAATCCAATAGGTGAAGTGACTGCATTGGGTATAGCACATGCTAAGTGGTAATTCACTCCTTTGGGAGCTTGGTTGGGAATGGGATATTAGATTGTCCCGTTCTAATATCACAGAACAATCACAGAACAAATCACAGATGCAATTTTAGAATTTTGTGGAACCAGAGTTGGAGCAGGTTTGATATCAAGGCTGATTCAGCAATAGTAAAGACTGAATAATCTCATTGTCCATATTCTTCTCAAAAAGGCCCTGACTTGGTCTCAGAGTGAGGAAACTTGAGCATGTTTAAGTGTCTTGAGTACTGGAGTACATGGGCCTGAGCACACTATCAAGCCCCAGGTCTCTAGGAAGGACTAGCGGTTCTGGAGTATTCTTCCCCTGTAGAGTGCCCACATTCCTTTCTTGAAAAGTTCCTCTGCAGGAGTTCTCATTTCCATCAGCAACCTTGGCCCAGGCATTTCATGCTGGCTGTTAAGAAAATTAGGTCAAGGGAAGAAGTCCCAGATTTCTTTGTCAGAAAACATTCTCTGCTGCAATATTTGTGTCCTAGGTTTGGAAGGCATTCCTTGCCAGATCTTTTGTTACCAGAGCAGTTATTGATGCCAGACACAGCTGGGTCTGTAGCAGGGAGATATTCCTATTCCAGTGATTCTACCTCCTGGCAACACAGGCCTTTTGGCAGAATTCTAGAAAATGACCTATTGTAAGAGAGAAGTGTCCACAACATGGGTGTTGTGATCTCTTCTGAGTTGGTCTTTTTGTTTTTATTAGGTTGATAGAAAGTAAGAGCTTTAGTTAAATTTTGAGCGAGGAAATGAGATCTTTTAGCAACAAGTAGAGATCAACTTCGTGGAGAGACTTGTTTTTCTGAATACTCCTAATTGGAGGGGATCCTGTAAATCCCCCTTACAGATCCTGTTCTGACACTCAGGGCCTTCTGGGAATTCTATATGAGGTCAAATATCAGCTTTCCACTGATTCTTGGCACTTCTAGGCGATAGGGCAGCCGAGAATCCTTGGCCAGCCTATCTGACGACTGGATGTATGGGGAAAGGGTTTGAACAGGATTTTCTACTTTGCTCTCTGCTTGTATATAACATCAAAATTTATTAATTTTTGTGTTTGTATTGTTTTCTGTAGTTAGAGTTAGTGAGTCTGTCCTGGTTTTACCTGTTTGGATTAAAAACTTCTAGAGTATTGGTCTGTCTGATTTTTCTCCTTTGATACTGTACTTTTCAGATATTAAAGGTGAATAAAAGTTCAAGGCTTCTAAATCACTACCTCTCACTTTTGATTATTTTCTTAGCTCTGTTTTTTTTTAAATTCCAAAAGAACATGTTTTAAAGATTTTTTTTTTTTTTAGCATATGAAAATTGCCAAATGGAATGCCAGGCTGAAATAGGTATCGTGAGACTGATTACTCAGGCTCATGATTTTGGAGATATGCAACTTTTTTTATTTTATTTTTTACTTTATACTGAGTTTATTTCACATGTATATTTTTGTCTCACCACAATTTCCATGTCTGACCACTGACCACCACTACTACTATGCCCTATCATAACATTATACTCATACTTAAAGCCAAGCAAAGGGTGAAGTTCCATTTTTAAAAACTAAACATGCATTTTGGATAACACATTCCTGGCAATGGAACCTGGACAACATTTATCCAGCATGATAGAGAAAGTTCTCACTCTGCATTGTAAAAAGAACAGCCGGATATTAACTGTTACAGAAATGAAATAAGATAGAATGCTTTAACAAACTGTTTAAACTATTTTCTTAAAGAGATTTCCTCTATTGAGAGAAATCTTGAATAGCCTCCTGGTCAGTCATTCGGAAAGCAATTCTTCACATAATTGATGAACTTGACTTCCATCTTGGGAAGAGAACCACTTTTTTCTATTCTTGCTTGCATTTTTGCTTTAATGTCTTCTACAGAACTAGGTTCTTTTGGTATTTTAGAAGTCTTCTCCAGTTTTTTGATGGATTCTTCACCTTTTGATATAGGGGTTGATGGTTTTGAATCTTTTCCATTCTGGTTTGATTTTTTTGTATTTTTGACTAGAGTACCTCATACAGATTTCTTCACTGGAGGTTTTTCTTCAGTTTTCTTATCATCAAAATCATCATCATCATCATCATCTTCATCAGCAGTGAGTTTTACTTTTTTCTGTGGAAGTTTGCTCCCACCTCCAGGGGTAAATCGCTTTCCAGATACACTTTTATATATATGAGTTTTACATCCTCATCCTCTTCGTCTTCTGACTCTGCATCTTCTTCCACAACTACTAGGTGCTGTCCATTAACATGCACAGGCTCTGAACCACACTTCAACCATAGACTACGGGCAGTGTTATTTCAAAGCGCCAAGGGAAACTGTTGGCTATACAGACATTTTCAAAGTTGCCAGTGTTACTTTTATTGGGCTGCCTTCATAATTCCTTGCCTTTGCTTCAATACTGTGCAATTTATCCTTTGTACCAGCCCCTAAACTGACCGTTCTTAAAGAAAGCTGGTATTCATTTTCATTATTATCCACCCTAAAGTGATAATCTTTAGTTTACAACCGAAAAGATAGTGCTGGGACCTCAGAGAACTCATGTCTATGTCCATCGAATCTTCCATGATGTGGTGGCGCACTTAGGTGGGAGAGAAGGCAAATGGTGGTAAGTGACTACTGCTCCAGAGAACGGCTGCGTAGGACAGAATCATGCCCAATTTGCAACACTTTCCTTGGCTTGTACCTCACACCACTTTCAAAAACAGATTATACCAAGGATTTATTTTGTAGTTACTCATCATATTTCATTATTATGGATGTTACCTTTTTCTAGAGCCTTATTAGTTCACATCTAGATCCTTATCCTAGGCTATTTAGTTTTTTTACCGGTCAGAAAATTTTCCCTCCATATACAGTCCATCCCTCCTGCTAGGGTTATTGTCTATCCATCCCCATCACCTATTCCCCTTCATCTCTTGCAAATGAATCAAGATATTGGCAGGGTTTTGACTCTCCTCCATGCAGCAGTATGCTATTACTGAGAAGCTGATTCCTGTAGGGCTGGATCCTGATTAGTCTTAGCCATTGACATTTTTGTTAAAGGACGGAATGTCTCACTGATACTGTCACCATTTGTTCCCTGCTGTTCCTCTAATTTTGCTGCAGTAGCCACTACATGTGAATCTTATCATCCTTTACTAACTGCATTTTCCCAGCCAAGTTCACCAGCATCTTTCATTATGCCTCCTTTGTACAAAATGACTGAGCTACACTGCCATTCTTTCATTGGCATAATTTTCTCTATAGTGGAGTCACATCTTTGCATGGCTCAGTTTCTGAAACCAGTTAATGAGGCAGTAATCTCTTATAATTAAATTTACTCCTGATTATTCTTCCTTATTGATCACTAGTTGAAGAAGGGGTTGGTTTGTTTATTGACTGTGAAAAGGAATGCTTTTTCTATTTCAGTTTATTTTTGTCTTTAATTTTTCTCATTTCTTTTTTTTTTGGCTGAGTGGACATAGTTTAATTTATATAAGTTAAATATTTGCATGATAGAACTGTTGATCTTGAAATGACCTTCCCCCCTCTTCTATTGGCAAATTTGTATCCCATTTTCAGCACGTGGAACTAAATTCACCTTTTCCATTAGAGATTTCCAAGAATACTCCAACATTTGAAAATTTTTGAGAAGGACTCATGGGATTTAGCCTATAGTGGTACTCATGGCTAAGATTTATTACAGTGATGTGGTAAGGATGTACAGCCAGATCATAAGGGAAAAAGGTAGAGGTAGAGTCCAGAGAAACCCATGTGTAGGTTTCTTTATGCTCTGTCCCTCCCAGGAAGGTCACACAGAGCACACTCTTTGCCCAGTAATAAAATTGCAACCACATGGGAAGTTTCTATAAAAAGACACCTATTAGAGATTCAGTACCCAAGATTTTTTTTGAAAATTTGTAGGTACCTTCTGCCTAGCTTGTACCAAAATTCCAGACTTCCAAAAGCATAAACCATATTGTTTATTGAGATAAACAGTAGACCGCCCTGATGCCTTAACTGGTTTTTTTTTTCGTTTTTTTTTTGAGTTGGAGTCTCACTCTGTCGCCCAGACTGGAGTGCAGTGGCTGCTCCCGGCCACCGCAGCCTCGACCTGCTGGGCTCAGGCGATCCTTCCGCCTCAGCCTTCCGAGTAGCCAGAATTACAGGCATGAGCTACCATGCCCGGCTGATTTTTTGATTTATTGTAGAGATGAGGTCTCGCTGCCCAGGCGAGTCTCGAACCCGCGGGCTCAGGCAATCCATTCACCTCAGCCTCCCAAAGGTGCGGGGTTACAGGCTGAGCCACCGAGCCCGGCTCCCAGAGGTTTTGATAAGATGTTTCATTTTCATTCTTTCTTTCTTTTTTTTTTTTTTTTTGAGTTGGAGTCTCACTCTGTTGCCCAGACTGGAGTGCAGTGGGTGCTCCTGGCCACCGCAGCCTTGATCTGCTGTGCTCTGGCAATCCTTCCACCTCAGCCTTCCAAGTAGCTGGAACTACAGGCGTGCACTACCACGCCCGGCTAATTTTTTATTTATTGTAGAGATGAGGTCTTGCCTGCCCAGGCGGGTCTCGAACCTGTGGGCTCGGGCAATCCACTCTCCTCAGCCTCCCAAAGGCACGGGATTACAGGCTGAGCCACCGAGCCCGGCTGCCTTAACTACTGACACGGGACACTCTGAGAGGCAGGTTCACACATGCCACAGCCAAGGGCCAGTCTTGCAGGCAGGCCTTTCTGACAGTCCCGGGCCTGCTAGTTTTATTCCTGTGGCACACCTCTCTATTGAAAGCTTTTCATAATATGCTCTTCTCTGCTCTAACATTTACTTTTCACCTTCTCAGGACCTGGCACTGTGTTACTTTACAACCATGTGTATTAAATGCTTTTGAAATGTATAAAACTCATATATATTGTATACCTACTCTATAGTAATCAGTACCTTGCTTTGTGAGATTTTGTTTGGTGTTTTCTGCTTCCTCATTAATGTTGAAGATGTCAACTGAGTTAAAAACAAACAAACAAAAAAAGTGTTCTGAAGTTTTACCAGTACCTTTTTTATAGCGCATTTAAAATAACCATAAAGAAATGTACAGTAAATGTTGTTTACTGACAAAGAATATTATGTTTTCAAATTTTTCAGCACAGAACTATAATTGTTGGATGATTGTGAGAATTACCTTGGTAATTAGGAAGTATTTCGTTGACTTAGGTGCATCCTCATGCTAAGATTATTATTATTTTTCTCTCTGTGGTCTACATGATGATGCTCTTTTTTATCCAATGTTTCTATAAACTCTACACAGAAGTTTGCAAATCCAAAGCATTGTCTTCTAGGAACACCATCAAGACTGTGGTCTCTGAATTTTGGATATTGTCATTGCTTTATACATGACCATCACCTTTTTCAAGTGATTTCTTGTCTGGTGATTAGAATTTTGCTACCAACAATTGCTTATCATTCTTTGGCACATTTTGTATAACATTTTGATATGCCATAGGGAAAATTCTCCAAAAACTGATCCTGAGGCTGGATGTCTGTGTAAATCTGAAACCCTTATTAAAAGATTGGAAAACACTAAGGACTTATAAAACTTTAAGCAGATTTAAAGTTTGTGAATCATTTCTGATTGATCCAATGGATGCTGCCAAACTGTCAAAAGACATGCTAAAAGACATTTATTAATATGTTTTTCTGATTCCTTGGCTAGAAAAACACTTTATACTCATAGAGAAATTACTTGCCTTAGGGTACTGACAAAAAGTAAACAAAAAAAGTTATTAAGTAGCCAGAATAGTTGCTTTAACATTCGTGCAGGAAACCCTACATGTTCTTTACAGAAACACCTGAGACAGTGGGAATAATGAGCAAATGTCAGCTAAATTCACTTTGTTTTTTATTCAATTAAAAAAAAAAAACTTGTCTGCTAAAATGCCACTGAAATATGAATAGCTGAACGTGCCTGTAAAACTGTAGAAAGGGACAGTGGCTGTAGTTAGGACACTTTCATAAATTTACTATGGAAAAGATGTCAGTAGGTCTTTCAGTTTATGTCAGATATTTCTTCTTTTAAAAAATTAGACAAATTTAAAGGTACTTTGAAAGGCAAGACATTAAATCTCTCATAAAATATTTTTGAACTTTTAAAGGAAATAAAGGCTATGGCAGTTTAAAAAAATGCAGACACATTAGATGAGCTTTTAGTTAATAAAATATTTCTTGAAACCATACCAAATTACAGGCTTCCATCTCTGACCTGACCAGTTTCCATGGTTAAACTCAACCTGACCAATTTCCTCAGTTTAACTTGTCTTTGTATCTTTGACAGTATCAAAAGACCTTCCTTAACATGGTTTGCTTGTTTATAAAGGCAACCTCAGTTAAGCATAAGACTTGGCAACCAAAATAGCTTTTATGATTTTTAAGCTGCATCAGTAGAAATAATGCACAAATCATGGGTTATAATAGTCCTTTGTGGGCTGGATTCTTTCCCATGTTAAGACGTTTTGATAAAAGTAGTATGCATGCATTTGAAAACAACTGTGAAGGAACCTAAAATCATATCAGATAAGAAATGACTTGTGTTTGTGGTAGAGAAAATACAAAGAAGGAGGGACTTTTCCCTTCAGAAATTTGAAGGGTTATAAGTGAAAGAGAAATTAAAACTATTTGAGAGGGCAAAGCTGGAGTTAGTATCAGTAGTCACAGGGGAATGAATGCATTTCAGTTTGGCATAAGGAAGAATGTCAGCACAGCTGAAATGACATCTGGGTTTGCTATTACCTTATAATGTTCAAGCAGAGGCTATTTGAATATGTATTTAGATTTGAATAGTAGTGTTAGGATATCTTCATGTTTGTTGCTTGAAAAAGTTGACACGGCAGAAAAATGGTACATATATTCCCAGCTGTGCAGTTGAAAGCAGAATGTTTGTCTTTAAGGTGTCTGTGACCACTGTGTGCCTGGTTTCCTCATTTAACTAATGCCTTATGATTGCAGAATATCCATTGGTATAAAGAACTGCCATGCATCTTATTTTATTTGATACTCTCACAGTTTCTGTGTGGTCATAGACCAGGGATTATTATCCCCATTTACGTGACCAGGGCTCAGATCAGTGAGAGAAAATGACTCAGAGTGATAACGGTCAGAGCCTTGGATAACACCTGGATTTTTGATCCCTAGTTCAGCATTTTAACCAGTCCAGAATGCTTTTCTTCTACTTGAAATATTTAGGGCATTAAATACTTATCACAATAAATAGACTATTTTGTCATTAGTCTTTATGCTAAGTATTAACTTTCTATGTATTATATCCTGGATGTTATTTAGTAAAGAGAGAGGGATCTGTAAAAGCCTATGTTTTCTCTCCATCTGCTTTTCCATAGCAAGGCAGGGGAATTCATGGGTCAGGATTATCAGATGTGATTGACAGGTGAGGGGAGATGGAAGGAGGGGAAGTGGAAGGGAGTTATAAGCAGATGAACTTCAGTGGTGTGTGTGTGTGTATGTGTGTGTGTATTTATAAGCACCAAAGCAAGAAATAAATTTAGACAATCCTTTGAACAATCATCACGGCGGGGGGGAGCTCCTTTTTCTTGGAAACTATAAATCACTACAGTTTCCTAGTGATGGTCCTTGCTGATTTCTGTGTCTCTCTTTAGTTTAAATCTGACAGCAGTGTGCTGTCAGAATTGATTACTCTACTTGAACTCACTTGCTTTTTTGTGTTCCTAAAGATATCCTAAAGTCTGATTAATTAAACATTGAAGGCAAGGCATATGGCCTTACTTCAGTTAAAAACAAGACAAAAATATGATGACGTTTTATACTCTAAAGACATCAATACTCTAAATTTTAGTGCATACAACTGCTTTCTTTGAAAAGCCTTGTTGAAAGACAGAACAGAATCATATTTTCTTTAACAAATAAATAATATAACACCATACTGCAACTTCTCTCATTAAGGACATCATTGCTATATTTTTGGAACTGACTGTATTCCACTACTATTAAATTTTGCCATATGTTAAATAAAATTCTATCATCCGTTACATTTTGCCACTTCTGGGGGGTCAGATCTAGCTGATTGACTTTGCCCTTGGAACCCTGATGGACTGTCCATACTAAGTAAGAAATCCCTCAGGCATTTAAAATGATGGAAGGAAAATAATAGAATAAAAAACACTCTCGACCTTTCTCCTTTGAAAATTAACTATCCCAATAATAAATGAGCTTCTCTGTCTGTAGTTGACCCAGTTTAACAAAGAAATATTTAAGTTTAGGGAAAAAAGATTTGTATTGACTGCCTGTTTTCACTATTTCTTTCATTTGCATGTTAGAGTTTTCGCTTTATTTTTACTTAAAGTTGTGAGGAGGCCGGGCTCGGTGGCTCAGCCTGTGATCCCAGCACTTTGGAAGGCCCGAGGCAAGTGAATTGTCTGAGCCCACGGGTTTGAGACCAGCCTGGGCAACTTGGCAAGACCTCGTCTCTACAATAAATCAAAAATTAGCCAGGCATTGTATTGCACGCCTATAGTTCCGGCTACTTGGAAGGTTGAGAAGGAAGGATTGTTGGAGCCCAGCAGGTCGACACTGGGGTGGCCGTGAGCTTGTGTGTCACTGCACTCCAGCCTGGGTGACAGAGTGAGATTCCAGCTCAAAAAAAAAACCAACAAAACGTTTTGGGGTGTAAGTGAGCATTTGCCACATAAGTAGCTGCATGCTGGTAAAGTTTGGACTTCTAGCTGGCCCTCTCTCCCCCTAGTAGTGGACCAGCTACCCATTGTATTGGTATGTGCCCCCCTTCTCTCCTCTCGTCCTTCTTACCCTAGCAGTGCTCAGCAACTGCCGATCCCACCCTTGTGCTAATGTGACTAACGTTCAGGGACCACTTATGAGTGAGAATATGCAGTATTCAGTTCTTTGTTTCTGCGATAGTTCACTTAGTATGATGGTCTCCAACTGCATCCGAGTTGCTACAAAGGCTATGATTTTGTTCCTTCTTCATAGCTGCATAATATTCCATTGTGTATATGTACCACTTTTTTTCTTTTTTTTTTTTGAGAAAGCAGGATTTATTGAGAGGACAGAATAGCCCCCACAGCGGGAGGGTACCTGATCCCTCATTTTTTTTAATCCAGTTCTCTTTCAGTGGACATCTGGGTTGGTTCCATGATTTTGCTATTGTGAATATTGTGCCAGGAAACGTGTGTGTGTATGTCTTTTGGGGAGAGATGTTTCTATTCCTCTGGGTATATTCCCAGGAGAGGGATTGCTGGATCATATGGAAGTTCTATTTTTAGTTATTTGAGAACTCGCCATGCTGCTTTCCACCGAGGTTGAACTAGCTTACATTCCCACCAACAGCATAGTAGCAACATATTTTCTCTGCAGCCTTGCTAGCACTTGTTTTTTGAGTTATCTCTAATTGAGTTTTTTGGCAGTTTCCTCTGTTCTTTTTTTGATGGGAAGACAAAATCAACTGTGACGTATATTCAGAAATTTTACTCTTTAGTCTGATTAAAGGTCCAATGACCAGCATATTCTTTCTATGGAACATTTGAAAAGTGATGTTATTAGCATTTAGCAGAGGCTAGACCCTGCCAGGTTCCCATGTGAGGATAATTTTCCTTAAGTATAAAGTGACAAGGTTGTAGAGATATGAACGACTGTATTGAGCATGGAGATTTTCATTTCCATATGAGGTTTCTTTCCCTTTCCTACTTTCCTAACTTTTCTGTGTAATTAGTGTAGGAAGCCTGTGCAAATCAAACAGATTTTGGAATATAAATAGTTTTTGCTACAAGATGAGAACGTTGACTTCATTATAGGCCCCAAGTATGCCGACGTTGATCCCAAGTAGCCAATATACCTCATTTTCCATGATAATTTCAAATAAAAGAAGATGGTATTTGAAAGACCAGTTTGGACAGAAAAAAATACATTTTTGCTGCAAAGGTTAGTGAGATGCTAGAACACGGCACAAGAGGAATTTTCAATCTTCTTTATTTTTTAGCCTTTAAGAATGTTCAATTTATTACCTCAGGGTCCGGTATCATATTAAAACAGATAAATGAAGACTTTAATAATAGCTAGCTGTCTGGAGTTGTTTTGATTTGGTTTCTCAAGAAAGAGGAAGGATGGATTTGATTATTTTTGGATGTCTCTTTCAGATGATATGTGGAGAATGCTGTGGTTAGATTAGGGAGATAAATGTCATGTGTGCAGGTGATCTAACAACTTTAGTGATGTGTCAAAACCTGGGACAAAGAAGTGAGGAAAGGACCAGCCACTGGAAGGCTGGAGAAAACAGGTCAGCCACAAAGTGCAAAGACTGTGTAAGAACTTAAAAGTTGTTTGGGAAGGGTGTTTGGAATAAAATAAGCAGTGATTCTGTTAATGAACAAAGAAAGTCATTTCAAAAACGAATATCTGGACAACACATAGTATATTGCTGGCTAAGATAGTGCTGTTATGAGAATAAGTAATAGCAAATTAGTGTTTAAATTTGTATGCATTGAAAGTGATACATTACAGAAGAATTTTAGTATAAAATTAAATTGTCCATTTATTTTAAGATGGAAAATTGTGTGAGAAGGTAATAGCCAGAAAGTGCATATATCTAATAAACTGAAATATTGGTTACTAATACTGACTAACCGAATGCAGCTGGGGGCAAAGGGCTGGGAAAAGCTAAAATTCATAGAGAACAAACAAACATTTGATAAAAACTCAAATGTGTTTACTGTAATAAGTCACAGAGAAACCTTTGTTGTTTCATGTCTTGGAAGAAAAAATTCTAAAATCAGATGCCTCTGATACATATTGTGCTTAACAGAAGGGCGGCAAACTAGTTTGTTTAAGTAGCGCTATCCTCTTAAACTGAGATATGCCCTGGGTAAACCCATTGGTGTTTCCTTAAGTAAAGTTAGTTAGGTTGTATGGATTTCAAAAATAGTTGTAGGTTTTTAATTTCAGTCCTCCTGAGAAAATTTTGCTTTCAGGTTTTAGTGACATTGCAACTTGTGCTTAATTTGGCTATTTGTCAATATAAGCCATTTTGTTATCGTAGCTATGGAGGTAAAAGGAAGGACAGTATGCGTAAATATTTAAAATTATTCATTTACTCTGCCAGAGAAATGTGAACTGGAATTCTCTTTGAGGGAGAGGTGTGGAGTGTGCTTGCTTTCTCTCACAGCAGTGTCGTGGGGTGTTTTGGCATTCCCCAATGGGAAGTGAGGGTTCTGAGTAGAGGAGTAAGCAGGGAGCCGGGGCAGTCTTCAGGGCCCCCCCCCACAAAGCAATCTCCTCAGTGTGCTTGTTGCTTAGTGAGACATATTACAAATTCCCACAGCTTCACACATAAGCATATTAGTATAAATATGAGGCATGTTTATTTAGAAGTTACGATATCAAAAATTAAATTTCTGCTTCACAGTGATGGTCTGGCATTTCATGAGAGAGATTTTTAAAAGATTACTGATGATCTGTGGGCATTTAAGAAAACAGGAATTGTTTGAGAAATATGGTCTTGTATCAGATAGCAGGAACAGTCTAACTATTTTTTTCCTGGGCCATAAATGTTAGAATCTTGAAATATCAGCTTTTGCAGTGCATGTAGTGGATGTTTTCAAGGCAGATTTTTGGGTAAAAATAACCATACATTCCCCAAGTAACCGTATAGATGCTCCCTATTCTACACATCCCACGTGATCTGGCGTCTGCCAGTCTATCTAATCTCGGTTGCCTCTTCTGGTCCAGTCCCAGCACCTCCTTACTATTCTTTGAACACACCTATTTCATGTCCAAACTTCAGCCCTTTCTATCTGCCTTTCACTAACTGTTCCCTCTGCCTGACAACACCCTTTTTCTTAGCCCTCTGCTGGCCTGTTCCTTCTCTTTCTTAAAACTCTTCTTACCTGACCATCTCCTCTGATAGAGCCTTTTTCTTAGTACTCTATTTTCTCCTCCTCTGCTTTAGTTGTCATCATTGCACTTATCTTTACATGAAGTTATATTCTATGTTTACTTTTAAGTGCTCTGAGGTCAGGGGATTTGACTTGTTCTCTGAAGGATTCTTAGTGACTTAAGTCGTTAAGGATCCAGCCATTATTTATTGAATGAATAAATGATTGAATGTATCATGAAAATACATACTTTATAGGATTGGTTGTCTTTTATTTTATAAAATAAAACTTTGGAAATCTGGAATTTGTTTCTCACCACTCAAAGGCTGCAAAGGTAAATTTGTAGCCTGTATTTTTGTACTTGGTGTTGGAGATCTGTATTGCTAATCACTCATTCCCTCTCTTCTTTTCCTTGATTCTAAATGAATATAAACATGAAATGAGAGTTGAATGGAGATGGGCATATACGTTTTGTAAAACTGGGCAAGTGCCCAGTAACTGATAATGCAGGAGTTTTGGAGAAGCTAGATTCTGAATGTCCAGTGGGCTACTGCTTCTTTTTTTTTTTTTTTTTTTTTGAGTTGGAGTCTCACTCTGTCACCCAGGCTGGAGTGCGGTGGCATGCTCCTGGCCACCGCAACCTTGACCTGCTGGGCTCTGGCAATCCTTCCGGCTCAGCCTTCCAAGTAGCTGGAACTACAGGTGCTCTACCATGCCCAGCTACTGCTTCTTTGACAGTCACACACCTCCCTCCAATTGAATGTCAAGTGGGTCTGCCCAGTAAGGGCTGATGGGCTGAGACAAAACCACTGATAGTCTACTGTCCTTCTCAGCAGTCCAAGAGCAGGCCATAAAAGGACAGAATGAGACTTGTTTCATTTATCCATTGGTAAAGACTGTGACATTGTATTCCATTGGATGCTGAATTCCCACTGGTTAGATTAACAACTTCTTTTGTGGAGATGATTCAGTAAGCAGGTAGAGAGAGAAATTGGAGCGATTGCTCCAGTTCCACCTTCCTCAATTGGAACACAAACAGTAATATGCTCTTCTGTGGAGAAACGGGGAAGCATTTGAGAATACGATTATTCTGTAAACAGTCTGCCTGCCACACATATATTAAAACATACCTACAAAGAGAAATAATTTTGACCAGAAAACAGCTACTAACAGAGGATGTTTCTGAGAGTTGGTTGCAGTTGTGAGTCATCCAGAGGTTTGCCAAATGAAATTGCCAGCTCTATTTGTACATGTATTTAAGTGAAGAATGCATTTCAATTCAGTGCCTGTTTAACACTTGTAATAGAAAAGATATATACTTATGAAGAAAATATCATGTCCTATCCTTGATACGTTTAGTATGGCTAATACTGACTTCTTTGAAAACTCAGGAGCCTTTTCTGTTTCAGGTTCGTGGAAGTAAGGGAGAAGTTCTATACATTTTAGATGCTACCAACCCGCGACACTCCAACTGGCTTCGCTTTGTTCATGAGGCACCATCTCAGGAGCAGAAGAACTTGGCTGCCATTCAGGTAGGCCTCTTGCTGTTTGTGCTATGTACTGTGAGGGGGAATGAATTAATATATCACTGTGCTACCTGTTTTATTTGCCAATAATCTGCTTCAAATAATGTTAACTATCTCATGAAAGCAGAGACATCTCATCTTGTCAGCATATGCAGGATGAGGCAAGCCTAGTTGTAAACTGACACTTAACATTATGGAAATTCTTAAGATAATGCATTATATGGTCTCATGTTGTGTCCTTGGTAAATCTTGTTTTCAAGTACTTTTTTTTTTGGTTTACTGAAAGTTTATTGATAATGTTTTTTGTTTGATAGTTTATTTGGTTCATAGCACTACACTCTGTGTTATTGTTTGGGAAAAACTTCATGGAGAAGGTTTATGTGCGTGTAACCATAACTAGACTTTGAGCTTCTTGGAGGTGGTATATTAGGGTTCTCTAAGAGATAGAACCAATAACATATATACTGTATGTTATAATATAATATAATTATTATAAGGAATTGGCCCACATTATTCTGGGGGCTAGTAAGTCCAAAATCTGCATAACTGATGTCCCAGTTTAAGTCCAAAGGCCAACAGCTGCTATAGAACCAAGAAGAGCTGATGTCCCATTTGGAAGCCCATTAGCCTAGAAGAGGTGATGTTATGGTTCTACGGCTTTCAGGCAGAAGAATTCTCTCTTACTGGGGAGAATAGGTCAGTCTTTTGCTTTATTCAGGATTTCAACAGGATTGGATGAGACCCACTTATATTATGAAGCTAGTATACTTCATTCAGGTTGCTTAATTTAAATGTTAATCTCATCCTAAAACACCCTCATAGAAGTACCCAAAATTACGTTTGACCAACTACTTGACACCCCGTGGCCTAGAAAAGTTGACACATTAAAATTAACCATCACAGGTGGGAACCATGTTTTATTGAATTCTGTTCCCCCATATCCTGGTATACCACTACACAGAACATTAGGCTCTAATGCAAAATATACATTGAATTTAGGTGATTCTCAATAGGATTAAGGCAAGAAGAGAAAAAGATTAATGTTTGTAGGGCCCTATAATTAAACGACCAAAAGAATAGGAAACGGATAAGCCTCCTGGATCTTTTTTTTTTTTCCTTTTTAAAAATCTTTGTTTCAGACTTTATTCCCAGTCTTCTTCATCTTAATTAGCTGGGAAGAATGAGTTGTGCATAAGCAAAAATGGAAAAGAGCTGCAGTGTCCAAGGGACTTGGACTTAAAAATATTAGTGATCTAGATTTTATCAGATCCATAAACAAAACAATTTTTTTTTTCAATCAGTATTTTTTATTATGGTTTTGTGGGGTACAGTTAAGGGTTAGGTGAACAAAACAATTTTAAAAAGCAGTCATAATATAAAATAGCAACTCCCAGCAACATTTTTCAAGTTATCTTCTTCAGAAGTTGACTTACTTCAGTTTGCCACATTCTTGGAAGCCTCATCAAAATTCTCCACAAGATCTGGAACTTCATCCTCCACCCCCTCCCTCTCCCTCCTTCTTCCCCTCCCCCTCCCCAGTTGGAAGTGGTGCTTTTCCATCCACAGACTGTATGGGCAGAGCTTCAGCCAATCCCCTAGTCAGACTGCACCAAGCTGGTTTAAGATGCCGGATAGCATTTCTGTCAGCTGCTTTGTCTCAGCATGGCTTGTAATCATGGAAGTAATCACTACCAGAGGTGCCTAAACTTAGAGTTGTTAAAGTGGATAACTGTTCCTTGGTTTGTAATCATGTTCACCTCTTCAATACCAGAGATATTGTTTCCCCCTAATTTCTTTAAGGAGAATTGGAGTTTTTTTTAATCATCTGCTATAGCTGCTCTATGAACCACCATTTTCTGTAAGTAGTTCCCTTTCCACCAGTGCACACTTGTGCCTGCAGTTTGCCAAGTTTTTCCTGGTTCATGATAGTTTCTTTTATCTTTTCAGAGCAGAAGAGAGGCCATGTGGGGACTAGGGTTGGTGCTTAGGGAGTCTCGACTGGACCAGCTGAGATTGGGTGCACACACTTGGGAGTTTCCTGGATCTTAAACTGCAGAAGAAGTAAAGCTACAGTTGGCAGCAGGAAGAGGGGAAGAAAAGAATAAGGAACTAACTATATTTGATTATCTACTGTATTCTAGAAGCTTCATATACATGCTGTCATATGTTTGTAGAAATTCTGATAGTTTAATAATTTGTTGAGGATTTGCTGATTTCATGCAATTCTCAGTATAAAATCAATAGTGGCAAGAGGGAAAGTGTGCAGAATTAAATTTTAAGGTAACCAGAAAACACAGTAATCTAGAATGTTCTGTTTCCTAATGTTATCATCTAACACATTTTTTCAGTACAAATAAGTATTAGAAAATCAGTGTGACTACTGTCTCTTTTTGTGTAGGTACATGAGAGAGGGCTCTTATTAAACAGCTGAGGTAGAAGAGAAAATAGGATCTTTGGCAGTTGAAGATATTCAAGCTACTTTTCAAATTATTTATGACATGCATTGTTCCAATCACAAATTTAAACACTTTTTTTTTTTTTTAAACATGTAGGCTTTTTTTTTCCCCAAGTACGAGGAGGGGCCCAAGAAAACTCAGAATTTATTTATTAAAAATTGTGTATTTTTTCTTACATGTTTAAACTTCAGTCACCTTCAAAGCACTCTCCATTTGATGGACTACACATAGCAAGATGCTTTTTCCACTGCTCAAAAGTTTTTGAACCTGTCAATTTTAGTGCCTTTTAGTGCTTCTGCTGTTTTTTGTTTCGCCTCTTCCACTTCAGTAGAACATTTCCTTTTAAGAAAATTTTTATCCAAGGAAACAAAAACTGTTGCTTGAGACAAGATGGGGAGAATAGGGAAGGGGGGGGTCATGCTGCTTTTGTTTGAAAACTTCCGAACACTCAGCACTGTTTGAGCAGATAGACTTGTAAACCACTCATCATAAAGGGGCAAACATGTTGAAAGACTCTCCAGAAAAAAAAAAAAAAAAAAGAAAAATTCACTGAAGCTGAACACAGCCTCTCACAACAATTCTAGCTGATACACTGATGCTGATAGGTTACTAGAACACTTACCTAGAGGGGGAAGCCTATACTACAAGAGGCCTGCTCTCCAAAAAAATAATTGGATGTTTTTGGTCCCCCCTCTTATTTTTATATTTTTTCATGGCTTCCTGAGGCAACCTCATTTCACATATATGTGAGATAAAGTTATATCATCATTTTAATTTACAGATTCAGTTTAATTGTTTCTTTGTAAATGTTACTATTATCAAAATTGCCTGTAGAACCATACATTTACTTTAAGCCAATCTATTTTTGTAGGTTCTCTATTATTGTGTATGTAGATAGTTATTATACTATATATATTTTCTTTTTATGCTTAAATAATGATGTTAAGCTTTCCACAAATTCCTTTAGTTTGAGAAATTTCTTTCCATTGCCTATTATTTCTGTAGAATCAGTAGCTCTCTTCTTTCGCCTAAAGTTTCAAGTTGTTATGTGCTTGGCTTGGAGTTTTGTCCCAGGTTCCCTCAATAATCCTTGTTTAAGGATACCCTTACCTGTGTATTTTGCTATATAATGATCCTTTTAGTTAGTGAAAAACTATGTCAACGTGTTTATCTTGATCTTTTACTATCTGCATTTGCTGCTACTGTACTATGCACCATATCCTATCACGTTGTGGACATGTACATTTCTCTTGTTTTTGGTAATCACGTTTTCTAAGACTTATACAATTTTTGTGTTCATTTGATGCATTCAAAGAAGTACTCTTCTTCCTCTAGGTCAACTGTGTTTTATTCCTTTAAAGAGAGTAGGAATCTACAGAAAATGACCCCTGGAACTTTGGTACTCTGAGAAATTATTAATTACTTAGAAAGGGGGAGATGGTAGGGATGGAAATAGAATATGACTCATATAACTAGAGACTCTGTGAAATTTCACTCTTGAATTTGTTTAGAATCTAAGTCTGTTCAGTCGGAGCCCACTGTGAGAAGCTTTTGGTGCAGAAGCAATGATAGTGGCTTTAATTTCTTTAACTCTGTTTTGCACTTTCTTAATGGGAATTGAGTGCATGGTTACCATGTTTTTTGTCATAGAACACAAAAGGAATCTTTGCTAGCTCCCTTGAGGTAACATCTATTTTATATGAACAGTAGCTGGAGTAGCATATTACTGAAGTTCAGAATCACATCTGAACTAGGGGCAAAGTGCATAATAGTTGCGTTACATGATGTCAGCCTTCTAATTGGTTGAGGTGCTCTCCTGAGGATTGCATTCCAGAAACATTGAGTTGGTAAGAGAAGATCATAATGTTTCCTGCATAACATTATGAATCACTTACATTCAAATTGCATCTGAAATTTGGGGTATTCAGGAAATTTTTTATTTGAGCTGTATGCCCCAGGAGTGAAGTAAATGAGAAACATTTGTGGCTATGTGGCTTGCTTGGTGGAAAACGTCAATACTTGATCCAACTTTTTTGGACAAGGGATTATGAAGTTGAGGTCTGTTTTGGCAGAGGATTGGAAGTTTTTCTTGGGGACTCGATTATATTTCTAGTTTTGCAGTTTATTTGATTTTGGAAAATTTGCTTTGGATATGATTATTTAAGTATCTAAATTGTCAAGGAAGGATCTAGTAAGCAAACAATTCTTCCCACATGCTCACTTTTCAGAATGGTCATGTGAACTGTATGCTCAGACTTCTGAAGAGTTTCCAGCTATTACTAAAATATTCTAAATATTAAATATATGGCTTAAAATGAACCAAAGCATTCTTAAGCTCCATAATAAATGTGTGATTCTTATTAAATGTTAATTTTCTTGCACCATAGGAAAAATGTATATGTGATCTTGGACTGGTGCTACAGCTCATGCCTGTAATTCCAGCACTTTGGGAGGTGGAGGCGAGAGGATTGCCTGAGCCCAGGGTTCAAGATGATCCTGGGCAACTTGGCAAGACCTTGTCTCTACAATAAATCAAAAAGTTAACTGAACATGGTGGCATGTGCCTGTAGTTCCAACTACTTGGAAGGCTGAGGCGGAAGGATTGCCTGAGCCCACTGGGCTGAGGCTATGGTGGCTATGAGTGTGTCACTGCACTCTACCCTGGGCGACAGTGTGAGATTCCTACTAAAAAAAAAAAAAAAAAATTTTTTTTAATTACTTAGTGTTTCTGATCTTTTGATAGAAAACTGTTTGTTAAAATACAGCATTATGCCATTTTACTCTAAACTTTGAATTCTTTGAAAATTTTAGAGATAGAGTTTTTAAAAATTTAAAAATTATTTTTATTATTTTATGTCTCATGTTCATATATATATCTCATGCTCTTAAGGGCACGTTTCCGGATATGTCTTCCCTGGGAATGTTTGTCATATATTATCAACTTAAGTGAAAGGTTGCTTGGTGTTCTAAGAAGAAGGAGCATATAAAAAAGCATTTGGGTTCTGGTCCACAACATGAGGTGTGTCAGGATATGGAGATGGGCCAAAATGAGTTGAGAGGGCACTCTGATCTGAGATATCAGCATGACTCTGCTCCAATTCTGATGTAACTTTAGATTTCCTATTACCAGGGAAGTTATTTTATCACAGATTACTGGGTCTCTTTTCTCTGCTTTGCTTGAGGATGGACAGTCTATTCTGGGATCTTCTCTGACAACACATGAACTTTCAGTATGGCAGGGCTGGAAGTTCAAATGTGGGTCTTTAAAAAGAGAGGCAGCTTTGGTGCTTTAATTTAAAGCACAGGTAGGACTTTCTCCACTGTCACCAAGCTACCAATATCCTCAATCTTATCAAATAGAGTTGATGAAAAATTCAAATAGCAGCAGTGCTAGCTAAGCAACTAAGCAACCAACAAAAAGAAATATCAGAAGAGTTTGTCACTTATACAAAAAATTATAAAGACTTTCTTCTAGTTCTCTTTCTTTTTTATTTATGTTTTTAAATTTATTAATTTTAAAGCTATTTATATTATGTATTCCTTGATTTTTAAATTTTAATGTATTATTATTTTTATTTTTATTGAGGCAAGATCTTGGTATGTTGCTCAGACTGATCTTGAACTCCTATCCTCAAGTGATCCTCTTGCCTCAGCTTTGCAAAATGCTGGGATTACAGACCTGAGTCATTGCACCCAGACCCTTGATCTTTTAAGTTCCCAAACTGTCCTTAGTTCAGTACAGGCATTGCACTTCCTTCTTCATGTTAAGGTGCCTAGGCAACATCTGTCTTTGTCTCTTTTTCCTTTTGTCTCCTTTCTCCTCATTTTAGCTTCTAGCTAATGTGTTAAAAATGTGATGAAGTTACCATTTAGATATCTTGAAATTAATAATATATCATAGTAAAATTTCAGAATCAGAGCATGTCCATTGGGTGTGGAGGAGAATTTTGATTAGATGGGACCTTCTGTGCCTCTCATCCTGGAAACCCTAGAGGTGATTTCTTCTTTCACCTTCATTTAAGATAAACCCTGATTTCCATTGTCTGTATCTCACCCACCACTAAAATAGAATGTATGGTTGCTCTTTTACTAATATGAGAGTTCTATGAATCACTCCTATTAGAGCATGACTTTTGAGTTGTTTTTCAGAATGACTTTCATCTAACCTATCTTATCTGTATCTGTTTGTGATTGTATCAGTTACCTACTGCTGTGTAACAAATGCACCCCTACTATGACAGCTTGAAACAACAAACATGCATATTTCATACAGTTTCTAAGAGTTAGGAATTTCAGAGCAGCTTAGCTGGATAGTTCTCGGATTCTAATTCAAAAACTTACAAGGGGTTGCAGCCCAGCAATTGGCCACAGCAGACTTGATTGAAATCTCTGAAGACTTGCCCAGGGCTGGAGATTCTATTTCCAAGGTCATTCACATTGCTGTTGAAAGGAGACTTCAGTTCTTCATCATTTGAGCCTCTCTGTAAGGCTGCTCAGGACATGGCAGCTTGCTTCTTCCAGAGCAAGAAAAACAGAGCAGAGACAGAGAGACAGACAGGGGGAGAGAGAGAGAGAGAGAGAAAGGGAGAGTGCATGCCCGAAAATCTTTAATAAACTAATCTTGGAAATAGCAGCCAATAACACCATTTCTGTTGAATGTTGAATTCTATTAGCTACCTGGGCCAAACCTGGAATAATTCAGCAAGGGACTATGGGGAGGATGTGAATACCAGGGAGTGAGGTGTCATTGGGGGCCATCTTTGAGGTTGGGAACCACAATGATCAGTGGGGAAAACTTGCTTTATGAAAGGATGGGGTAAGGTTAGCATGAATGAAAAAGGCAGTCACTTGATATAGAATCAGAAGAAATGCAAAACCCAGCCCAATCTGGACAATATTAAGAAAGGCAGTTTTAAGCAGTAGAATGAGCATGAGCTTTGCTGTTCAAAGGACTTGAAGTAGAGTCCTGGCTGTGACCTTTGCTGACTGAGTAGGTTACCTGACTCTTTCAACCCACAGTTACAGAGCATCTGCTGTGTGCAGGCCTTATGAGCACTGAGGATATTATTACTAGAAAGATAATTTAGCTCTTGCCTTTACAGAAGTCAAAATAATCTTGAAACTTTGTTCTTCTTCCAGAATTGATTGTAATAATACCTACCACATTGGCACTTTGTGAGGATTAAATTAAATGAGTTTACACATGCAAAAAAACCTGACCTCCACACAAGCATACCTTGGAGTTATTGTGGTTCTGTTCATAGTAAAGCAAGTCACGCAAATTTTTTGGTTTCCCAGTACATATAAAAGGTGTGTTTACACTATACTATAGTTTATTAACTGTGCAATAGTTTTTTATCTAAAAATGTACATACCTAATTAAAAATAAATTATTGTGGCAGAAGACAGCAGAAACTCTTGCTGTTGTCCTGCCCATTGTGCCCTTCACAATGCATCTTTCTTTTCTTTATTAATAAATCTATCTTTCTTTATTAAAAAAATACTTTATTACTACAGAGTGCTAATAATCATCTGATCCTTCAGCAAGTTGAAATATTTTTGCTGGTGGAAGTTCTTGCCTCGAGGTTGATAACTGATGACTGATCAGGGTGGTGGTTGGGGAGGCTCTGGCAATTTCTTAAAATAACACAAAATGAGGTTTGTTGCATCGATTGACTCTTTCACAGAATATTTCTCTGTAGCATGTGATGCTGTTTGATAGCATTTTACCCCAGTAGAATTTCTTTAAAAATTTGAGTCAAACCCTGCTACTACTACTATATCGATGAAGTTTTTGTAATCTTCTAAATCTTTATTATTTCAGTGATGTTCACAGCATCTTTACCAGGTCGATTCCACTGCAAGAAACCACTTTCTCTGCTCATCTGTAAGACGTAACACCTCATTCGTTTCAATTGTATCATAAGGCTGCAACAATACTTCTTCAGGACCCACGTCTAGTTTTCGTGCTGTTTCCACCACAGCTGCAGTTACTTCCTCCACTAAAGTCCTGAAACCCCAAAGTCATTCAGAGGAATCAACGTCTTCTAAACTCCTGTTAATATTATTTTGCCCTCCTCCCATGAATCACAAGTGTTCTTACTGGCATCAGGAATGGTGTATATTTTCTAGAAAGTTTTCAGTTTACTCTGCCCAGATCCATCAGAGGAAACACAATGTATGGCAGCCATAGCCTTCTTAAATGGAGTTCACAAGTGATAAGACTTGAAAGTCAAAATTACTCTTTGATACATGGATCACAGAATGGATGTGTATCAATAAAATACTGTTGTATTAGCAGGCATGCAAACAATATTGATCTCTTTGTACCTCTTCATCAGAGCTCATGGTGCCTCGTGAATTGTCAATAAGCAGTAATATTTTGAAAGGAGTACTTTTTCTGAGAAGTAGGTCTTAACAGTGAGCTTAAAATATTCAGGAAACCAGATGTGCTGTCATCCAGGCTTTGTTGTTTCATTTATAGAGTGCAGGCAGAGTAAACTTAGTATCATTTATAAGGGTGCTAGGATTTTGGGAATGGTAAATGATCATTGTTTTCAATTTAACATTACTAGCTGCATTAACAAGAGAGCGAACCTCTCCTTTGAAGCTTTACAACCAGGAATGTAGCTGTGAAAGTTCTAGATGACATCTTCCAGTAGAAGGCTGTTTCATCTACGTTGAATATCTATGGTTTAGTATAGCCACCTTCATCAATTATCTTAGAGCTTTTGGATAACTTGCATCTTTTACATCAGCACTTGCTGCTTCACCTTGCTTTTGTATATTACAGAAACAGATTATTTCCTTAAACTTAATGAACCAACCTCTACTAACTTCATACATTTCTTCTGCAGTTTTCTTTCCTCTCTCAGCCTTCATAGAATTGAAGAGGTTAGGATCTTTCTCAGGATTATGCTTTGGCTTAAGGCAATATTGGGACTGGTTTGATCTTCTGTCCAAATCACTCAAACTTTACTCATGTTAGCAATAAGGCTTTTTCATTTTCTTATTGTTCATATGTTCACTGGAGTAGCACTTTTAATTTTCTTCAAGAACTTTACATTTGCATTCATACCTTCACTAACTGGTGCAAGAGGCCTAACTTTCAGCCTGTCTCAGCTTTTGACATGACTTCCTCACTAAACTTAATCATTTCTGTCCTTTGAGTTAAAGTAAGAGACTTGCATCTCTTCCTTTCACTTGAACACCTATAGACCATTGTAGGGTTATTAATTAGCCTAATTTCAAAGTCATTGTGTCTTAGGAAATAGGAAGGCCTGAGAAGAGGGAGAGAGAGGTGGGCCATTCAGAACACATGACATTTATCGATTAAGTTTGCCATCTTCTGTGGGTGCAATTTATGGTGCTCCCCAGTTACAGTAGTGATATCAAAGATCACCGATCACAGATCCCATGACAGATATAGTAATTATGAAAAATTCTGAAATATTTTGAGAATCACCAAAAAGTGATGCAGGGCCATGAACTGAGCACATGATTGTTGGAAAAATAGCTCTAAGAGACTTGCTTGATGCAGGGTTGCCACAAACCTTCAATTTGTAAAAAAAAAAAAAAAAAAAACATTATCTTTGGAGTTTGTTAAGGCAAAATGCTATAGAACAAGATATACATGTACATGCTGATATATGTTAGTTAGTATCTTCAGTATCACTACCCCTTCCAGATGTGTAGTTTGTGTCTGTATTTTTTTTCCTGTATATGAAACAGAGTAAAATCTGTTTTATTTCTTATAAAGCCTTCCCAAGGTATGTAATGTAATTCTGTGCATGTAGAAGACTTTGCAGTAAATCTCCACCACTCAAAGGACAACCTGCTTTGTGGAGTGGCTTAATCCTAATGAGCTTCTCCCATTGTGGCCACAGAAACCTGTGCTCCGTCTGCCAGTTTCCTTTGTGATTTGGTGCAGAGAAGCATCCTCTTGGGCCACTTGAGTACTATTTACTCTGATACTATACTTGCTGTCACTGTATGGTTTGTCTGCTCTTCTTTAGAAAGATAAGCAAGACTTTATAGACACAAAAGCTGCACTATGAGGAAATATGTCTTATTGTGCTGTGTGATTGACTGACTTGGCAACCAGAGAACTAGGATTAAGATTGTTATGATTATTTGTTTTAAGCTACTTTTTGGCTTTTTTAAATAAAACAGTTTTGTGCAGGCTGAATGTTTTTTTAAAAAAGCATTTGCATTCTGCCTGCTCTCAGGTATTTTTTCAGGATGGGTAATACTGGTAGATGGTGTCCCTAGAAATCATGGCCTTAAAAGGTTCCTATGCTTTCCTTATTTTCATAACCCAGCAAAGCCTACCCCTGTGGCATTAATCAAAAGGAGGCTAGAGGGTTCAAGAATGTTTATTTCCTAAGTGATTTGGAGTCTTCAGTAACAGGATTGAAAGAATGAAGTAGAACTGCAAATAAATATTCTGTGAAATTGTTCTTTTGGAGGAAAAGTGGCAAATCCTACATTTCAAATTTAAATTAAATTATATTTAATACTTAACCTAAAACTTTTAAAATTTAAAAAATATTAAAAATGACTAATTTAAAATATTTTCAGAATTCCCAGAATAGAAACTTAAACTACCTACAATATCTATGGCCTCACTTAGACAAACTATTTTATGTATGCATGTATTTAACATATATTTCCTTCTATCACTTGACTGAGTTTCTCAAGAACAGTATCCGTGTTGTTATGTTTACTTTCCTAGTGTCTGTTTTGTCTAGTGGGGACTCAGAAAGTATTTGTTGAACCAATTTCCTTTGCTGGTTTTTTTGCCTCTTTCCCGATGTGGTACCCCTAGTTGCATGCGCCTTGTCAATTGGGAAAAGGTTTGCCTCTGTTTCCTTTATAGTAACAGAAAGCAAATGCATCCACTTGAACTCTAGCCTACAATGTATATGCATGAGTATACACTTGTATGTGTGTATGCATTTCAGTCTACTGTTAAGTTGTTTTATCTCTTAGCCAGACTGCTGTTGAGCCAACAGTACCTCATTGTTAATGTCAAAAGTCTTTTTACAGATATAACCGCAGACAAGCAGAACCTCTAAAAACTGGGGTGTAGAATAATGAAACAACTATATACTATAATAATGAAGGTTAATGGGAAAGGAGGTGGTGTTTGCTGTGAGGTAGTAGGATGCTTTCAAGTCAGGAAGAGGGAGAAATTTGTTAAAGGATACAAAATTACAGCTAGATAGGAGGACTAGGTGTGAGTGGTTTACAACATTGTGGGATGACTATAGTTAACAATAACATATAATTTTAAATAGCTAGAAGGAGGATATTGAATGTTCCTAACACAAGTAAATGATAAATGCTTGAGATGATAGATATATGCTAATTACCTTCTTCTGATCGCTATGCAAAACATATATCGCAGCATCACTATGTACTCCATGAATATATATAGTTATTCGGTATCAATCAAAGCTAAGTAAATAAAAAGCTTTCTCTTATATCTCCTTCCCATCAAAAAAAGAAAAGAAAAGAAAAGAAAAAGGAAACCTGGGAAAGGACAAGGGAAGATTACTCACTGAGTTGTAGGCTCTTGACCCTGGCACTTTATCTTCTGAAGAAGGTACAGAGTCCAAATGGAAGAGGAGCTAAGATTTGAGTACAAGCTTTCCTTTTACTTAGAAATTTGTTTACCGGAAGTCCAGGAAGTAGTTAAATAAATCATTATGATGGTTGATTTATGCCAAAACTATGCATACTATCTTATTATTATACTTAATTAAATGGATAATCATTTGACTAATGTGCCTTTGATTCCTTAAGTTGGTATTTAATGTTCATGTTATTTAATTCATCTCAGTGGACAGAGATTAAAACAACATTTTCTGGTTTCTTTTCCTGTATTTAATTGAGTCCTTTGAGATATGGCTGTGTACACTTTATGGTGGTTTACACATGTCTGTTTTATTAGTTTTGGAGACAGAAGACAGGAACAAAAAGGGGCATGATCCTTCTTGCTGAGAGTTAACCACACTCTTCTCCAAGCAATAGAATGTAAACTCAACTAGACTTTTGAGAGTTTTTCCTCAGTGACTTAATTCCATGCCCATGTCCATTTCTGGACTTTAGAATGTGACATGCTTTATGAAACCTGTGTTTTACTTTATCAGATTTAAAGTGCTCATTATCAAGTATTTGTATCTTATATTAAGCTTCTGTATGTATAGTCTGCTTTTTTAAATTATAAAGATGTGGGGTACAATTCAGGGTTAGGTATACAAACGTTGATTATGCAGGTACCCTTGTTGATGAGGTATTCCCCTCCTTTCCCTAACAGTTTCCCACTACTGCGATCCCTTTCTTATAGTATTATAATTGTTCAAAGTCTGCTTATGAGTGAGAACATATGGCATACTGTTCTTTGTTTCTGTGATAGATCTCTGAGTATGATCAACTCAGCAACCAACATATGCGTGCAGGTCTCTTTTTTGTAGAATGATTTGAGTTCCTCCGGGTATATTCCCAATAGGGGAATTGCTGGGTCATATGGAAGGTCAATTTCTAGTTCTTTCAGAAATTGCCACACTGTCTTCCAAAAGGTTGTACTAGTTTGCATTCCCACCAGCAATGTAGAAGCGTTCCTTTTTCTCCATATCCTCACCAGCATCTGTTGTTGTTTGTTTTATTAATGATGGCCATTCTTACTGGGGTTAGGTGGTGTCTCAGTGTGGTTTTGATTTGCATTTCTCTGATGATGCGTGAGGCTAAGCACTTTTTCATGTGTCTGTTGGCTGCCCATATATCTTCTTTTGAGAAGTGTCTGTTCTTGTCTTTTGCCCACTTTTTAATAGGGCTGTTTGTTTTTTTCCTTTCTGTGCATTTGAGTTCCTTGTAGATCCTAGATGTTAGATCTTTGTCAGAAATACAGTTGGCAAATATTTTTTCCCATTCTGTGGGCTGTCGCCTTGCTCTATTGATGGTTTCTTTGCTTTGCAGAAGCTTGTTGGTTTGATGAGGTCCCACTTGTCTATCTTATTTCTTAAGAAATTGGCCTTCAGGATTCTGAATAGGAATTGTTCCAATTTTCATAAGGGTGTCTCCTGTGTTTTCTAAGATTTTTATAATTTGAGGTCTTACATTTAGGTCTTTGATCCATTTAGAATTAATTTTTGTGTATGGTAGTAGTAGGGGTTCTGTTTCAATCTTCTGCATGTGATCAGTCAGTTCTCCCAGCACCATTTACTGAATAGATCCTTCTCTCCCCAGTGGTTGTTGTTTGAGGCTTTGTCAAAGATGAGTTGGTTGAGAAATTGAGGCTTTGCTTCCAAGATCTCTATCCTGTCCCATTGCTTTAGTGCCTGTTCTTGTACCAATACCAGACTGTTTTGATTACTGTAGGCTTATAGCAAAGTTTGAAGTCTGGAAGTGTGATACCTCCTGCTTTGTTTCTTTTGTTAAGATTGTTTTGGCTATTTGTGGTCATTTATGTTTCCATATGAATTTCTGTATTGTCATTTCCAGGTCTGAGAAAAATGATGTTGGTAACTTAATGGGTATTACGTTGAATCTGTAGATTGCCTTTGGTAGGATGGACATTTTAACAATGTTGATTCTTCCTATTCATGAGCTTGGAATATTTTTCCATTTGTTTGTGTTTTCCTGGATTTCTTTGTGCAGTGTTTTATAGTTCTCATTGTAAATGTCTTTCATTTCTCTGGTTAGGAATATGCCGAGGTATTTCTTTCTTTCTTTTTTTGGTGGCTGTTGTAAGTGGGATTGTGCTTTTAATTTGGGTCTCTGCCTGCTTGTTGTTGGTGTGTAGGAGGAATGCAACTGTCTTTTGCACATTTATTTTGAAAGCAGGTTTTTGACAGATTCTCTAGGATTTTCAAGGTATCATATCATCAGCAAAGACTTCCTCTTTTCCTATTTGGATACCCCAGATTTCCTTCTCTTGTCTACTTCCCTGAGCTAGGAATTCCAACATTATGTTGAACAAAAGGGGTGAGAGTGGGTAGCCTTGTCTGGCAGCCAATTTTTAGGGGAAATGTTTTTGCATCTATGTTCATAGGGATATTGGCCTGTATTTCTCTTTTTTTTCTGTTGGATCTTTACCCGGTTTGGTTATTAGTGTGATGTTAGATTCGTAAAATGATTTGAGGAGAATTCCATCTTTCTCAATGGCCTGGAATACATTCAAAAGGATTGGTATCAGTTCCTCCTTTTACATTTTGCAGAATTCAGCTGGAAAGCCATTTGGTCCAGGGCTTTTTTTGTAGGTAGTTTTTGTATGACAGAGTCAATTTCCTGGGTTGTTATTGGTCTATTTAGTATCTCAATGTTTTCTTGTTTCAACTTGGGGAGGTTGTGTGATGTCAGAAAGTCCTCTATTTCATTTAGGTTATCAAGTTTGTTTCCATATAGGTGTACATAGTAATCTTTGATAATCTTTTGTATTTCTTCGGGGTCAGTTTTGATTTGATCTTTTGTATTTCTGATTGTGTTTATTTGGGCTTTATCACTCTTTTTCTTGGACATTTTGGCTAGGGGTCCATCAATCTTGTTAATTCTTTCAAAGAACCAGCTTCTTGTTTTGTTGATGTTTTCCTATGATATTTTTGTCTTCTGTGTCCCATATTTGGGCTCTTATTTTGATGATTTGGATTCTTCTGCTAAAGTTGGGGTTTTGGTATCTTCTCTTTCCAACTCTCTTAGGTGATTTGTTAGGCTCTCCACTTGTGATTTTTCCATTTTCTTGATGTGTGCTCATAGACATATAAATTCCCATCTTAAAACTGATTTCATGGCATCCAGAGGTTTTTTTTTTTTTTTTTTTTT